>NC_136063.1:1220432989-1220567989 GCF_964261635.1 Lissotriton helveticus
CATGTATCTGATGATTTCCATGATGACCTCATTAGGCATTCGCCATTTTGGTATTGACCTCCTACTCTCCCCGTCGCGGTCTCCCCTACCCCTCCCCAGTTTTGTGTTTACTTCCGAATGGATAACCATCTGGTACATGCCTGTACTGTGTCCGACCACTGGAATGACGGCTCTGAAGAGACATTTGGTGTGCCCATATAACAAAAGAGACTGCTTACTAATTGAGTAGGCATGATTACATTTTAAGAAGTCAAATCGAGAAGTAAGTATGGGGGAATCAGATCGTGAAAAGGATGCGAGCACCTCTTGTGCCAAGGAGGAAAGGAAGACACAATATCTGATCTCGACTTTGCTGTGCGGAGGTTTCTCTCATTGGCCAAACATAGTGCAAGTTCATAACGTATTTTTGCTGTAATTCCCAGTTATATTTTAGCCTTTTGCCATCTGCTATTGTACTCTTTCGGCAAATACGACCTGCTAAACAGCCCCAACCTGCATGCACTGTGCCTTTAGACTGAAAATCTATCTGTTTTGTGTTTAAATTTATTGGCATGACTGGCATTTGGGTATGTCAGCAATAGAATGTGCACAGAAATTTGGCACAGCTGCCCGAAGTGCAGAATTCAAGTTTAAGCTTGCAGGATATGTTTTCTCCTCTTCTACCTAGAAAAAAAGGTAACGGGTGCTTAGCAGCACGTGTTAAATCAACGCACTGTGTACCTTTAATAGTTAGTGACAACCTTTTGAAGATGTATTGGCATTTTTTGTTAACATAAAAACATTACAGTCATCTTTTTTTTCCTAAACAAATAAAATGTTATACTTTATCTCAGCATCCATATCAAAATGGTAAAGAACTTACATTTAAAATGGTACAACAGACTTCCAAGCAACTCTCAAGACATGAGAATTGTGCACCAGAGAACCCTGGCTGATCAGCAGCATTTGAATTCCTCTTCAAGGTATTCTATGCTAAGGACAATGCCACCCGCACAAGACGAGCATGCATGCTGGAACTAGAGGGTTCTGAGACGCCTGCGGGGCACGCTTCTTACTGACTAGTTGAAGAACTATTTTCTAGGCAGCTCACTACTTCCAGTAATTGGCATGATCACTCAGGAAATCAATGAATCCTCGGGTTGCGCGTTTGCTGTAACAGGGCCTGCCAATTTTAATGCATTGATCTTCTATTACTGTTCAAAACTTAGTCTTAGCATGAAAAATCAGTTTGGTGAGAAGATCTGTCTCGCATTGGCAGCCGAAGAATTTGAGTTTGGATGCCATTTGATAAACTGTCCAAAGGTACTGTGTTGTGTTTCGAAAACCTATACATTTTGTATTCGATATTTTGAAGATCAATAAAATTGTATTTAAAAAACAAACATATTTTGTCTCTGGTGCATGGAAAGCTCCCCTGTTCCTCCCTCCCAACTCGGCGTTCCTTCTTCTGACTCACAAGGTACTCATGAGCGGTCTTCTTACACTGAGTTCTTGAAGGCTGTCAGAAAAGAGTCCTCTCACTCATCAAGCTAGAGGACAAGTCTGGTTGAACAATTAAGCGATCCAGTTGAGGGTGTACAAATAGATGAATGAGTACATTGTGTAAAGCAACACCACCACAACCAATAAAAGTCACAAACTGCTCCTACACCAACGCACATGCTACACACTGGTAGTTCATGAAGGTCACACTTACGCATCATTAAAAACAGGTATTTAAGACCTGTTGAACCATCTACAAGTAATCCACAAGGAATAAATACATTAAGAAGCTAGCTCCCATTATTTACAAGATTAACGGGGTTAGGGGTAAGCCGCTCTCTACAAATTCTGGTCAGGAAGCTGAGCAACTCTTAGCAAAACTGAGGAAACCCTTACCCAGTTTATCGTGCTGTAGAGAAAGTAACTGCTTTTCTTATACTTTTTCTTTGTTTTCAACCCTTGATCTTCAGCTGTAGTGACTAAATGGCCAGAGAATCCAGGTCGGATCATATCAGCCACTGCTTTCGTGCATACAAAGGATGGCCCCAAGGGGGAAGTTTGCAGAGGTCAAGGCAGGGAGGGAAGTGTAATCATGCTAGGAAATCAAAAATCTGTTCATATAGTCTTTTTGTTAAGGGAAGCTTGGAAGGATATTGTGGTCACACATGCAAATCTAAAAATACGAAACAATTGTGATTTATAGCAAGCGGCTTGACAGTTTCACAAGGATAAGGAAGGGGGAAAAAAGATACACATCTTTATTGGTAAGTGCTGCGTGAGATCGTCCCAAAATGTGACATTTCTCGTTCAGTACTACAAAGTAAGTCATAAGCTGTTCAAGATGGAAAACAAGCATCTAACTGCAAAGTGGTAAACTTTTTAAATCTAGAACCTTTTCCGAGTTTACCTTGATTTAGCTTAAATCAAATTGAAGGTTTATGATTGCGTGCAGCATGAAGGGTAGGTTGCAGTTGCAACTTCCAATAGCTTCGTTTGGGTCATAGCTACAATCACTAGGAGGGCCATTGTTGTATTGCACTGCCAAGTCCTAGCTCTGAGATTAACAATTTCCCATGTAAAATAATGAAACAATGATTTTGCATTTTAATCAATACCTATATGGCCCATCTGAAAATATCACTAACAAGTTATAATTATCTGTGACTTTATTGGCACATGACATATAAAAAATCGGTCGAATTAACCCTAAACTGTTTTATGCTTTGGAGCTATAGAAACAGTAATTAATTGGGCTGATTTGGGGCACTAATTGAAACTAGACACACAAACCTACACATGGTTTTGAGGCAGCCAGCAGCAGTACTCTCAAACAGGTTTAGCACATCTAGGAAAGCCAGGTTCAGGGGGTACTCCTGTTTGCTCCCAGATCCTGCGAGAGAAAGAATGAGACCCTCCATATTGCTCAATGCGGGTTGGAGCATTTTTCATCTGACGTAGGTACCTGTTTTATCAAGTGAAAATCCTCTTTCAGTTTTTAGGAAACTGTCTAAATTTCCCAAAAATAATCAGGACCTGAACAGTGGGACGATTCAATCAACTATTAGGGCTCATTTATTAGGTTTACACTTCTGCTGTTGGCAAGAGCCAGTGCTTAATTTGAACTAGTGGTTGCAGGTGGGGCCCGCCGTAATTCTTTTTTGGGCACCTCTGCCTATTTTTCATCATTAGACTATGAGCGAGGTAGAGAGAGAAAAACAGAAAAGGTCAAAATAAGTAGGAAGAGTAATGGAAAAACGTGTGTAAACACGTGCAGAATTGAGCTAGATGAGCTGTGAGTGTTTTTAGATGTATTACAGAGGCATGAGGTAGAATCGGGACAATGCATCCTTAGTATTCAGAACCCTGAACACCTTCTTTGCCCGCAGCAGCTTCTGAGCTAAAGTTTGGGCCCCGGCACTTATGTTTAGATGTAGTGGTTACTTTGTAAACAAGTATTTGCAATGCGATTGGCCTTGCATTTACGCGAGTTTGAGCTATTGGCATTGTAAATGACAATGCGTTTTATTTGGTAAACAACCTTTACAACGCAACTTTTACAACGCACTACCATTACAACGAAACTTTTACAACGCAAAAACCATTACAACGCATGTATTTACAACGCATGTTTTTACAACGCATGTTTTTACAACGTAGGTACCTTTACAACGCATACCATTACAACGTAAGTATTGCTAAGTATATAATTATATTTAAAATGTTATATGTTTGGGTTTTTTTAAGGGGCTTTTTAGGGTTCAGGGTCAGTTTTGGGTTTTTGGGTAAAGGGTATTTTTAGGGTTCAGGGTCAGTTTTGGGTTTTTGGGTAAAAGGGTATTTTTAGGGTTCAGGGTCAGTTTTGGGTTTTTGGGTAAAGGGGTATTTTAAGGGTTCAGGGTCAGTTTTGGGTTTTTGGGTAAAGGGGTATTTTTAGGGTTCAGGGTCAGTTTTGGGTTTTTGGGTAAAGGGGTATTTTTAGGGTTCAGGGTCAGTTTTGGGTTTTTGGGGTACAGGGGTACAGGGTAAAATAAAGTAAAATTAAATTTAAATTAAATTAATTAAATGAAAGTAAATGAAAATACATTAAATTAAATTATATTAATTTCAATTAATTTACATTAAAAAATTTATATATACTTACCAATACTTACGTTGTAATGGTATGCGTTGTAAAGGTACCTGCGTTGTAAAAACATGCGTTGTAAATACATGCGTTGTAATGGTTTTTGCGTTGTAAAAATTTTGTTGTAAAGGTATGCGTTGTAACGTCATACATCCGTTATATTTATGTTTTAAAAACTAAAACATAAATAAAAGGCATTGTCATTTGCAATCCCAACAGCTCAAACTCGTGTAAATGCGGGACCTATTGGATTACAAATGGTAGGCATCACGGACAACGGGAGAGCGGGAGGGGCGCGGGGCTGGTGGGGATGGGGAGGGAAAAGGCACGGACAACGGGAGGGAGAGCGGCGGGGTAAACAAGGCACAACAACGAGGGGGAGTACAGAACGCACCAAAGCACTTTGTGCCTGCAGTAAGAGGAACTGAATAAAGTGCTCACAGTCTAAATAACACGTACCGTGTAACAACCGAAGTAAAGTAACCAGTCACCATGGGACGTGACAAATGAAGAGGAGGCGGTACTAAGGAGGGTCTAACAAGCCTATTTACGAATCAAAAGCCAGTATTTTGGACAGACAATGACACAAACCAATGTCAAATATGGGCAGAGAGTTGGCGGGGCTACTATTCGCTACTCACCCGCAACAAGTCCCGCAGAGCAGCGCATGCTCGCTGGCTCTAGGCTCGACCTTAAAAATAAGTACCTGGGCTCTCATCAGGAGGCAGCTTGCACCAGCCCATTTCTACTGTTAACGCCGCCTAAAAGGGTAGCAACTACTAACCATGAACGTGGGGAGAGGATGTGGTAATGGTCAGAGGCGTTGACTTCAGAGCTGTAGAACCAGGTTAGAGTCTCGGCGTCGGCTCAACATCCTGTGATTCTTTGCATATCACGTAATCGCCCCGTGCCTAAAGGAATGTGTCCTTAACTGGTACTCATGAAAAGCGCCGGTGTTGATGATTAAGTGCGAGTGCTGAACACCGGAAATCACCGCCTCAAATTAAGCACTGTTTATATGAGAGATCTTGCCAGTGCTTACATTGTAAAGTAATAGTGGGCAGGATCGCATCTTTCGTTTATTGGCGTTATTTCATGTTCTTGATGGTAAATTAAGGCAATACTCGCTCCAAACACCGTTTACCGCTGCATTATGAAAACCGGATTTTAAAGGTGGTAATGTGTGACAAGCATGTTTGTGCATATTTGTTGTGTGGCGTCTTAAGGGGGTGATGTGTTCTCTTGCTGTTTGTGCTGCATTATTGCAATGTGATTTTTTTTGTAGTGACTGTGGTTGTTGTGTTCTATTCTGTTTTGATTGTTTTGTTGTGATGTACCTTGTTATATTTAAATTGTGTTATGTTGCTTTGTGTATGTTATTCCGTTATGTTCTCCTCCTTACTCCATAGATGCCAACAAATATGATACTTTGCCAGCTAAAAGGGGCACATGCCTTAAATGTTCCTATGAGCACTAACCACTTACCACTGTCTAAGGTGGTAAAATAGCACTGCTCAGGCTCTTCAACAGCTACTTAAGACATCAGTCAGACCAAAACTTTGGCAGAAACTGGTCTTAAATTAGAGCTCCAATTGCTCACTGTGACACAGCCATTTTAGCTGCATTTTAACTTCTCCCTTTCAAAATAGATGTATTTAATCACTTTTAGTTTGTTTGATCATTTTTGTGAGTATAACATTTACAATAAATTTAAAAAACTCAAGAATAAAGCAGGTTACCTGTTGATCCATAGGCACGCATGTGCCGTGTTCCACAATCACGATGTTCAGAACTACAACGTTCATTGCACTATCGAGGAAAGACCACAAAACACATGGGCCCACTTTCAACATGAGTGCGGTTGAGATGATAAAGCCTTGAGTGACCCCTGCTTTTATTGTGTAGAGTTTGAATGAGAAAGGAGGAGTAAGGATGACATGTGCTCTTTTAGAAGGGAGGATTTGATCCAGTCAAGAGCAGTCCCCTCTATGCTAGCTTCATGGAGTCTTTGGATTAGAGAGTCATGATCAACTGTGTTGAAAGCAGCTGAAAGCTCCTAGAAAAGTAGTGCAGCAACCCTGTTGTGGGCTACTGTGGTTTTAAGGTAATCTCAGATGGTTATTAGGGCAGATTTTGTGCCTCTTCCTGGACGGAATCCTGTTTGGAAGTCGAAAAGGTTTGCAGAGGAATAGTCCTTTTGCAATAGGTCTGTAATCGTTTGGTCTTGGTGGTCCAGGTTTGTTTTCTTTAATAATCAGCATATGTATGTCTTTTTTTTTACGTCTACGGGAAAACTGTTATCGAGGAATTATTGATGATTGTTCTGACTGGGTTGGAGGCAGAGGTTAAAATGATGTTCTTGAAGATTTGTTGTCAGAGGGGCAGCCGGCTGGCCTGCTTGTTTTGACAAGATCCATAAATGTTGTTTCTGATAGTTGTTTGAAGGAACCACTCTACGCTGCTCTACACCACTGCACTGTACGTCACTCTAATCTACTCTGCATCACTGCACTCTACACCTCTGCACTCTACACCAACCTGCACCAATCCACTCTACCCTGCACCACTCCACTCCATTTCACTCTGCTCTGAAACAGTCTACTCTACACCAGTCCACTCTACTTCACTCCAATCTGTGCCGCAGCACTTTTTGCCGTAGCACTCTGCACCAATCTACTCTGTTCTTTACTCCACTGCATTCTAGGCCACTCTACTTCACTGTACAACATTCCACTCTACGACAATCCACAATACTCCACTCTGACGCATTAAACTCTACTCCATTCTATGACACTGCACTACACTCTATTCCACTCTATACCACTCTTCAACACTAATCCACTTCACGATGCTCTGCGCAACTCCCTTGACACCACTCCATGCCACTTTAATCCTCTCTATTCTACAAACCACTACTCCACTCCACTATTTTAGGCCACTCCATACCACTCAACAACAATACTCCACTCTATGCCATTTCACTCTACCTCACTTCTCCACTCTACGACGTCTATTCTGCTCTTTGCCACTCTACTCTACAACACTTTACTCCACTCTATGCAACACAATCTACGCCACTCCACTCTGCACCACTCCAATCTACGCCACTCTACACTCTTCCACTCTACCACATGCTACTTCCTCCACAACGCTCCATGACACTACCCCACTCTACGCCTCTCAACTATACGCCACTCTAAGGCATTCCACTCTACACCACTGCATAATAATTCACTCTACTCCAATCCACACCACTCTCCTTTATGCCACTAACTTTTAGCCATGTTAAACAGCAGCCATGCAGGTGTACGACATGGATTAAGCTTATTGGCAAAGTCAATAGCTCTTGCATAGGCAAGACCTGTTGGCTTTGCCAATGCTTGTTTTTTCCCCCCTAGTATTTGGCTTTGCCAATGCTTGTTTTTTTCCTCCTAGTATTTTTGGTGTTTCCTGTCTCTTAACATGTCTGTCTCTGGTTTCATTCTATTGCTTCTCCCATTTTACACCCCTGATTTTCAAGCGAGACATGCATTCAGTTCTCCAACAGTCTGCTATTTTCTGTACCCCCACTTCTGGCCATTGCCTGAGCAATCAAACATGCCTTGTCAAAAGAGACACACACTGAATCACGGATGTGAAACTGAAGCTGCGGAAATGTAGCCCAGGATCTCCCAGCTCTCATCCCCTTTCATCTTCATAAGGCGTCTGTAGCACGTAGCTCATTCCAAACTCATCATAACATATCTGAGCTTGGTGAAAAATAAGCAGTTACCAGTCTTGCGATTACAGCAGGAGTGGATGGTCCATTGGGGCTGAGGGCCATGCCCCTCCAGCTTTTGCCCCTCATGAACAGTGTCCGTCAGGCTGAACAAAGGTCAGCCTGACAGACACTGTTCACTTTCAGTTCAGGCAGCCAGTACCCAAACATGCGTATTTAGTGCAGGCTTCTGGCTGCCTGAGCTGAGCTTTGCTGGGCTGAGGAAGTCACAGCTCCTGTGGGCATGACGTCCTCAGCTCAGCAAAGGTCCCTGAGGCCCTCCCCTCAGTGACGAGGGATACCTTCACGGATTGCCTCGTACCTGGGCGCTTCAGTTTTAACCCCCAAAGCGCCCAGGGTCTAGTCTAGTGTCAATCAGTGACACTTCATTACAGAGTGGCGTGGGGTCAGCGTCTCACCGACCCCATCCCACTCTGTGATGATGTTGGGACTGCTGCTTTCCCTCATTGGCTGTCCTTAGGTCAGCCAATGAGGGAAGGCAGCAGTCCCAAGCCTCCTGGAACCTCCGAGGCAGAGCTGGCTGCAGGTGTTTGTTTTTCTTTTTTTAAAATTGTTATTGTATAAACAGGCTCCATACATTCGCACATTAGTCAGCAGCAGTAGGATAGTGATACAAAAAGGACAATGCCACACATTTTTACCCGTCAACAATTTGGCTTGCAATGGAAGATCAAACCCCAAGTATACATCCCAGCGCTGGCAGTAAACCTGCTGGACACCATCACTGTGGAACTTCAGTCGTCAGACATTCAGGCTGGCACAGTTACGGCATCACAACCACTTTCGCCCCACCCCCTCCACACAACCCACTTGTTTTTCTTTTAAACTTTATGGTGCGTGTGTACGTGTATGTATGAATGTTTGGCGGAGAGTGTTGTGAATAGATGTGTTTGTGTGCATGCGTGCGTGTGAGTGTGTGAATATATTGTTTTGAGTATGTGTGTGTGCATGAGTGTGCCCGTCCGCCTCCCTCCCTCCTAAACTTATATGCTGCCACTGGATTACAGCCTTTTATACTTGTAACTCCTTCGATGCTCATGACGAGCTCAGCTCGTCATGAGCCACGGTGCTCGTGTGCTCATGGCGAGCTGAGCTCGTCATGACCGTTAGAACGCTCACATGCTGGGCTAATTCACCTGCTGTGCGAGCGTTCTATGAAAACGGGTGTGGTCATGACGTGCTCAGCTCTCATGAGCACACGAGCACTGTGCTGCATGACGAGCTGAGCTAGTCATGAGTACGGGGGCGCTGTGCGCACCCTCCTCCCCCTAGCACAGTGGGGGAATGTGCCCAGCAGCGAAGGTGTTAAGAGCAACAAAGATGCTGAACAGTACAGAAAGTTTTATGTTTTAGTAATGGGAATGAGGTCAGTATTTGCTTCCTTTTTAAGCCATTACCCTGCAGATAAATTAATATGGTAATGCGGATGAGTGCAGTCAGAGGCGGGGCCAGAAAGAAATCTGTTTGCTTGATTACAGAAAGCTTATTGCAAGCACAGCTGATGCACAGCACCGAGATCCTGAACACATCTGCAGAGAACAAATGGAAATAGAATAGCCTGGCTCTTCTGACACATCCACTTACCTTGCTGCATTTCAGCAGTTCGGTAGATCTCTACATTGGGTACCAGTGGCAAGAGAATACTCTTCAAAGGCCTTTATATTGCTCATCTACCGATCTATAGGATGAGCCCAGCACGTTTAGAATGCAAAGTCAGACTGCACAACTACTGATAATCCCGCCCTTCTCAAGAAACCTGCTTTGCTGGAAAATCCTTTTGCGTACAGCCATGCAGGATGTAGAATATACTACCTAAAATGATCAGGACTATCAACAATGATTGAGAATTTCATAAAACTGTTAAAGCTCTGGCTTTTCTCAGAATACAAGCCCATCTGGCGCTCATGATAAACAAGCATATGCAATGCAATAAGTCTCGTATTTACGATAGTTTGAGGTATTGGCTTTGTAAATGACAATGCATTTTATTTATGTGCGGTTTTTAAAACGGAGAAAGAAAAGGCATTGTCATTTACAATGTCAGTAGCTTAAACTCTCGAAAATGCGATACCTATTGCATTGCAAATGCTTTTTTTGGAAAAGTGCTCCATGCCGCGCTTTCATTTTAATGGCGGCCGTGCCCCTTTCTTTAGACAGGACTCCTCTAAAGAAAGGGACGCAGCCGCCATTAAAGTGAAAGCGCGGTATGGGGTGCTTTGTCGCAATTTCTCTTTAATAGCGGCAGCTAATTTCTTTAGACGCAGCATTAACGTAAAAAGCACGCATGGGGCGCTTGAAAAAAAACCCTGAAGAAATAGAAAAAAAAACATGCGGCTGGGTCGCTGCTGCAAATAAACGTAAGGCTCGGCCGCCACTGTATCAGCATGGTGTTCAGTGCTATGAAAAAAATAAAAGAAAGCATTGCGGTAGAGCGTGTCCTGTCTACAACGAAAGGCAGGTGAAAACCTTTTAATAAAATAGTGCTTGGAGGCTGTATTTAAAGCCTACCGAGTAACAACACATGTAATGGGGTGTACTCATGAAAGGTTACAAAATGAGACAAGGTGGTACTAAGGAGGGACTACCAAGCCTATTGACCAATGAAAAGCCACAGTTTACAAAAGACAGTGACGTAAGCCAATGAAAAATATGGGCGGTGAGTGGGCGGAGCTTCAAGTCCATACCTGAATACAGCATGCGTTGCAGAGCAGTGCATGTGCTCTCCATGCTTGACTGATGTATGTGCTGCTTGTGATCCCATAATTACTTCCTTTTGGTTGCAGCTACCTGCGTAAGATGCATGTACATGGCACAGCACCATGTTTGGTTTATACATTCCCTGGCCCTCACACATGACATAAAAAACTCAATATAAATGAATGCTACTTCAGCCAACACCCACTCCCATTTATGCACTGCAGATGTAGTAACTAACAGACCATCTGGGAAGTACACTAGGGTCTCTACAAGAGGTTGGAGGTAATATGTAAATGCTACATTACAAGACTTTATATTTCCACAGTGACATCACCACCAAATGGAGACCTCCTCCCGTCCTCAGTAAACATCTGATGTAGGCTTAGCCGGGCAGATCCAGACCTTTGTTAAAAATCGCAGTATGTACAATGGGTTGATGGGGAGCAGAAATGTCGGCAGTGTGAAAGCTTATTACCTTCTTCCCATTTTATGCCCCTGACTTCGTCAAGCTGTTCTAAATCTACCCAAATTCAACACATTACAGGGTTATTTAAATAGCCCAGCAGTCTTTCATATAATTCGGTTTCCTTTGTCATTATCTTGGTTGCTCTTTGTGATCTGAGATGTCCAATATCTGTTGGAGAGATACAAAAGAACAAGCACAATGTCCACCTGGGCGCCATTTCATAATGAGGCACTGGAAGGGATCAAGTCACTTCTCTACTGTCCTCCTGTTTTAGACAGTGCTGGTCACTGGAGTGTTAGGTGGTCAATCAAGTGCAGTGTCAAGTATTGGAATGTCGGAATTATCAGGGACGAGCACACCTTTCATAATATTGAATTATGGGAGACATTATGTACATGTGGTCCTCCACTGATATTCGTTCAGTGGGCTTTGAGAAATATTTTTGCTCTTTTAAGGTATTTACATATATAATAATCATTCACCAACAAAAAACCCCTGAAGAATTAGATTATGCATATAAGGTGATAAGTGACTATGTGGGGTGTCGCAAAAAGTCTCTTTTAAAAAAACCACAGTGAATGTATTTGTGTTTTAGTGACTACAAACGTCTTGTCAGAGCCACCTGGAAGTGCTGTTGCATTCCTATGCCAGATATAATGGATGAGAGGTTCATACTTGTAGTCTATTAGGAAAAACTTGGGAGCATGTGATTAGGACATCTTTGTCCCTACAAGCATGCCATTGAAGAGGGAAGCTGGTGAAAATCTGCAACATGCAATCTGCTATAGTAGCCAATAGTAAGTTGTGCGTTAAGGGTTTCTGGTGAGCCTGAGCGCTGGTTTGAGTAATCTGAAAGTTATGCCTCAGCCTGTGATTTGCTTTAATCTGGGCTGGAACATTGAGTAGAAGAGGTTGGATTTAAGGTTTCAGAATAAGGGTCAGTTTGATTCCATCACACCTTGGCTAGAAAGCCTTTAGTGCATAGAATCATGCTAGTAACCGGGCATTTTCGTTATAGAACTAGCCGCGTGGCAGAAAAAACACATTCCATTTCAATTTTATGACCCGATTAACTTCCGGGACATATGACATTATGAGCGAATTTTCTTCCAAGCGGCAATTTATGAACTAATTTCTTACCTATAATAGTGTACCAAGCACATGAATCTACTATTGTGTTCACTAACATACAACCCACTATTAGATCGGAGCAAGGTATCCCTTTGTTTTTTTTCTCAACTGAGCCTCTCTCACTTAAACATAAGGCAACACTGTCACCAAATTTCAGTTCCTCCCCCATGCCATTCATGCAGGAAGCCTTTCTTTTATTTTGCCATAATGTACCTTCCTTTTGCAGCGTTTGAAATATTGGTCATTTGCCGGACAGTTCTTTGCATTACCCAGATGATTTGAGCTACACCATCTGTAACATGTGCTCCTGTGTATTCCCCCAAAGTATTGCCCTACATTTTCCTTTTTGTCAACCACATTTCTTCTTAACATGGCAAACTCTTTGCTAATGGGTCCATGTGGACTTTCGGTATATAGTTCTCTGGAAACTCAATGGTCCAAGCAATACTAATTTTCCCTTGAAGTGTGGTATCAGTACACACTCACAACCATTCTTACATCTTCTGAGATGGTTTTCCACAGTATTTGTTCATGCAGTACTTGTTGTATGTTATATGTTCACAGTCACACGTTACGGCCATCACCCGTAACATAAAAAAATTAATAGTGGCAGGGGCGAGGGGGTAAGGGAGTGTAAGAACAAAACAAAGAAAAATACGCTTTCGGCGCTCAGACCGGGTCTAGGGGCCTAGGCATATTCTCCCCTCAGGCTGTAATGTAGCCTGGGTAGAGAACATGCCAAGTGCGCATGACTTTTTGGCTGGCCCAAGACGGTCGGCCAAACCGTCATGGACACTTCAGTGTGCCCATTACTCCTCCCCTGCCCTGCTCTGTGAGCAGAGCAGCCCCGCCCCATGCTGCTGCAGAAGGAATAAATAAAATGATAACATCACGTTATTATCATTTTATCTTTACTTTTTTTCAATGTTGCAACGCAACGGGGCGACGCTTCACCACAGAGGAGCTGCCACTGCAACTTAGTCTATTGTTGTGCCCTCTTTCTGAGCCCTAGAATAAAACTTGTATCTTTGTAACGCTGTGTTAACTTTTATTCCATAAGTTACTATTAAATGTTTGACAGCAACTTAGAAAAAAATCATATTAAGTGCACAACACAACAGAAAAGGATGAACTAAAACAACGAAAGTAGTCACCATAGTCTCTGCCTCCCAGGCACAAGTACGCGTCAACAATGTTTCCAAATGTCAGTCCTGTTTCTTAAAACATTGACTATTTATGGGCTCTGATGGATTACATTATTTCCTGCTTGACAAACATTTAAATCGGACTACTAATAAGAAAAGCTGTTGAATATCAGCCATGTCTATTGAAACAGGAAAATAGTAACTGAATGTGGATATACTTAGTTTTATCAAGTCAGGCAATATTTCCGAATAGATGCACCTCACTTATGACAGAGACAAGTTAGAATTCCATGCCAGTAATGCTGCCAATAGGATTCCTTGGGTCATGTACTGTGAGGTGACATGTGGTGCTTACATGTTAAGTGTAGCCCCTCTGTAATTCCTGCACGTCACCAGTGCTGGTGCAATTCTTTTCTGATTTCCCTTCTCAAGCCTGTTCTGAGAAGACCTATGCGCAGCCATCAGCATGCTCCTTCAGTACTGCCTGGCCCCAGTGGCAGCCGGCAACTTCCTGAGGGTCTGGGGCAGGGGCACGTCAGCAGAAAGAAAATAATAATAAAACAAACGTGCCTTCCTTTCTTCGCAGTGCGATATCCTCCTCCGTCGGGTGTCTTCAGGAAGCTCCAGATGCAAGAAACTGTACTACCCAATCCTGCTGTTCCTTTCACAGCATGAAAGCAGCACCAGGATTGCATAAAGCTGGCTCTTCCAGCACTCCTAGGAGCCCTGGAGGCCTGTGCTTTCTCTAACCTAGCTGTCTAAAACATCTAAGTTAGAGAACTTAAAAATGCGCATGTTTGGATGGCCGTCCCAAGACTGCCGAAAAAAGGGGCATGCGCATTTGAAAGTGCTCATCTCCCTGCTGTTGCAACTCAGCAGCGCTGGCCCTGCCCTGTCCTAACACTTAGTTCAAGATGGGTTGCTGAAAAATAAAATGGTAATAAATTAACTTTATTACCATTTTATTTTTCAGCTCTGGGGCTTATGGAGCGACGCTCCTCCTCTCAAATGGAGGAGCTGCCCCTGGCCCTGATTCCTTGTACCTATCTGCCCTTTACTTGAATGCTAGCCAGGAACGGTCTGGTTTGGCCTTGGCCTAGCCCTTTGCAGAGGCGTTCTGGACTAACTCATTTTAGCGCTGGTAGACCAGTTATCCACCCCAACAACAGAATGCCTGCTTTTAAAGCGCTGAGTGCTCTATATTTACCCCACACGAAGAATGAAGTTTTTGCTTTGCTGCAGTAAGTTGGTTACTAGTAAATGCTTTGTCCTTTAAGGGGGACTGGAGTATCAATTGTATGTTAGCCTTCCCCTACACAATATGACACTGTGTGCTTTACCCCCCACCCCCCTCTCTCAGATGACCCTTCTTAGTATCTTAAACTTTTGGACTCTGATGATACCTGGAGCCCCCCTTTGGCTGAAGAAGGGTATTTCAGCCATTAGTGCCTCCCAGGTTGCTTGTTCGGACACCTTGGGGCCCCTTTGATCAATTTGTTTCATCATATTTTTTTATTGGCATTTTAGGTAACATTTTAGGTAACGCATACATTTTGTAAATTTGCACTGTTGCACAGCTCGATTTCTCATATTGTGGCGATGTTTGAATGGAATAACTGAGCAAAACGATATTTAGCAGAGTTGCGCGTAAATGTCATCTGCCACACTTGCACTAAACAGACCATTTTAACCTGTAGCAGCAAGTCCCACAAAACCAGTCCTTTCAAAGTGGACAGTTTTGTAGACACAAAAAAGGCCATGGCCAGGCACTGATTCTCAGCGATCACGGCTACATCCATGCAGCGACTGACTCTACTCCCAGCACCCACCAATCACATAACCCCTTTTGGGGTAAGGTGTAGAGATTATCCTCAATGGTGAAGGAAAGTAACAGACAAGTAGGTGGTATTGATGAGCAGAATGACTACTCCATCGAGTTCATGTACATTCCACTAAATATACCTCCACAAAAGCAGATCGCCAGCAAATACCTTATACCACTTCTACTCCAGGAGATTTGATCCCTCTTAAGCAATACATGGAGTGATAGATAGGGTAAGGGTCATTAGATCATAGAGGTCAAAGAGTCTACTCTGTGTATTTCCTAATAAGAAAGGATGGCTGTACACTGTGTGCTGTACTGGATACGTGTTCACTAAGACGCCTTGCTGCAAAGCAAATCATCCACTTCAAAATGACAAGAAAAGTTTATTTTTGCAATAGCAATCAGTGTTGGTGAACACCAAGTATTATCAGTAGACTAAACTTTCATTCAGATACATACAAATAAGGTTGTCTTACACTCACATCCAAGATTCCTTACAAAGGTGGTATCCCCTTTTCACCTTAATGAAACCAGGGAACTTCCAAAAGACTTACAAAATCCTGCAAGAAGGACAGAAAGGCAACTTCATTCAGATCATGTCAGACATGCCTCCATGTACTAAATTGACCAGGTCAGACCTTTGCGGAAGACACAGTATTTCTTCATTTGCACATTTTACATCTTGGTAAACCTATTTCTAGAGACCGCATAGGCGGACCAATTGTACCACAGACTTTTTTATGTGCATGTAAACACAAAGCTGTGGACTATTACAAGCACAGTCCACATATAAAAAAGCATTGGCATAGCCAATAGGTCTCACTTATGCGTGAGCTATTGGCTTTGCCACCATGTTTAACCATGTTTGACACCACCTTGGCTGCTGTTCAGAAAGGCTAAAAGTTAGTGGGGTAAAGGAGAGTGGCGTGTCGTAAAATGCAATACAGTTTAGTGTTATGGAGGGGCATAGTGTTGTGGAGTGGTGTAGAGGATATGAAAGTGGCATAGAGGGTGTTGCATAGAGTTGTAGAGTGGCATAGAGTGGAGGAGATTTTCGTGCAGTGGAGTGGCATATAGTGGAGTAGTGTAGGAGACTGGAATGGCATAGAATAGTGTAAAGAAGAGTGTTGTAGAGTTGAGTGGCATTGAGTGGTGAAGTGGAGTAATGTGGCAAAGAGGGAGTTGTGTAAAGTATGGTAGAGTGGTGTAGTGTGTAGAGTGGAGTCGAGTTTAATGGGGTAGAGTATCATAGATTGGAGTATTGTAGAGTATAGTGAAGTTGAGTGGAGTAGAGTGGCCTAGAGTGAAGTGGCATACTGTGGTGCAGAATAGATTGTCGAGGAGTGCATTGGTTTTGAGTAAAGCTGTGTTGAGAGCATTGGCGTATAGTGCAGTAATTGAGGTTAGAGTAGTGCAGAGTAGACTATATTGGAGTAGAGTAGATTGTTTCTGAGAAGAGTGGAGTGGTATAGGGTAGAGTGCAGTAGTGTAGAGTTGATTAGAGTGCAGTGGTACAGAATAGATTAGAGCGGGGTGGAGTGGCGCAGAGTGTAGTGGCATAGAGTGCATTGGCATAGAGTAGAGCTGAGTGGTGTAGAGTGCAGTGGCGTACAGTACAATGGCATCCAGGCCTTTTATGCACAAAACAGCGAAGGCCCCGAAGCTACTGATCATGGTTATCTAAAGCCTGATATTTCCAGCAAGCATTATGAGCCCCCACTGCATGCATCACACATTGCATGTATCTTACATCACAAAATGCAGATGCTCCAGCCCGAGGGGATAAGATGATGTCCCAATTTCAGTCTTAAAAAACAGAGCCCTCTCTCTGGTCTAATTCTTAGTCCCCCATCTTTAGGCATTGCTATGAGCACTTGGAGGTCACGCCTTCATGAAAAGACATCATCCTCCCACTGTACAAAAACCAGGACAGATCTCTCCCCAGTAAGTACTAAAAATAGCACTGCTAGATGCTTTTGGCAAGATATTTGCAAAAAGTATTTTACAAACCTATTTTATTGAATTTTGAAATTTCACACTTTGCTTGCACATGGGTAGTCAATAAATAGTGCTTAACAATGTTTACATAGCGAAGGCATAGTCTACAAACAAGTGAACAAGTTTAATCAATCCCATCAATGACCCCCTCCCTTATCTAACTCTTGAAGCATCGCATTGTTCTTAGTATGTCAGTGGTAAGCACGGATCATGCGCTGCCAATCTGCCGGGTATCCATTCACACAGAGTTTGATCAACTTGGTAAAGCAGCACCATATACATAAATAACTTACTTTGAACCACCAGTGCCTAACTTTCTTATGAATACTTTTACTGTATCAATACGGTTTAATCTAAAACATGTGCCCAGTATCTTTTGTATTTGTTGAAGGGTTTTAGCCTTTAACTCACACAGAGGTTCAGGGTCTTCCTCTGCACTGGCAGCACTGTTAACAAAATTGGTTAGAAACTACCACTTCTGAGTTACTGTTCATCTGCTTGAGCGCCATTGTCCTGCTACCTCCCAAACCCCTCGCAGGCGTCCACAAGTATTAATACTAGATTGATAAAGCGGGAGGTCAGTTTTTTCTTATTTGGTCAGAGGTAGAGCTCTAATATACAAGTCAGGGGAGCAGGTTCAATGTTAAAGTCTGTAACACCTTAAAGTGAACAGAATACCTATGACCAGTAGTTAGTCTGCAATGAGCAGCCCCACACCATATGCAAAATTCCCACTCCTTCTGAATGGCATCTGGGGTATATATGCGCCATGAGAGGGAAGTAGGAATAAAGTTTGCCTGGGGTGGACTATGCCCAATGGAATACTTATGGGTGGTCACTACTAGTAGTTTAGTCCAGTCCCCTTCAGAGATTGGGGCACCCAAGTCCTCCACTCACTGCTCTTTGAGCTGTGTGAGCCGTTGGGTCAGATCTGATTGAACCGCATGGTAGAGTCCAGAAACCAACCAAGCATGTTGTTTCCGTGAAGCAGAGAAACCTACAGACCAAATGTGTTTGTGGTTCAAGCCCCCCTCCCCCAATGCACGGCTGCCTGTAGGGCACTGTGGAGCAAAAAATGCCCTGCAGGGCATGCTAGTCTAATTGAAGTTGAGCAGTTCTCCTCCTTGAGATAGATCCCCCAAGGCTGCAACCCCCCATGGTTGCCCTTCTCTGTAGTTGCCCCCTATGATCTTCCTGTGTAAGTGAAGCAAGAGCCTGCAGCTGAGGTGTTGAGGAGTAGGGCACGGAGGTCTGAGGCCTCTGAAGTGCTCAGACTAAAAAGTATTTGATGGCTTTCAGATCACTGTAGTTTCCCATTGCAGTTCTCATGGGGTGCAACAAAAGTGTCTGAGGGTGGGGTGTCTTAGGTATCTCTCATACCCATCTGCACCTCCTGGAGCTGATGTAGGGATGAACGCAGCTTAGCCATTAAATAATAGGTCCCAAAGTCCGGGCCCCAAGGCGCCTTCTCAAGTTGTGCAGATTAATTTAGTCAAGGCTACTCGTTGCGTGCTTGTCACCTGCCGCCTATCAGATCAATTGGATACAGTCCATGTCTCTAAATTTGTTTCGGAGTATGAGCACCATGAGGATTGCAAAATAGTAAAAGAGATGCGGGAACTCCACCATTTTGGATCTTGCTGTCCTGCTGGCAACTGAGCTAGGGAGTGTTTTCCAGAAGGCCATGCTGGCCCAAAGAACCCCAGTGACTTCACCCGTGTACCCTTCAAGGAGGTCTGAGTGGGTTCTGTAAATTTGAATGCCCAAATATTTTATCAAGTTTTGTTCCCACTGCATGCCATAAACATTTGACATACTGTGAAAGAGGCTCTAACTGGGAACAAACAGGTATTATGCCAGTTTATATGTACAGAAGGTTCCCCAAGCTGACTAAGGAGTTGGAATACCCTCTTCGGGTCTCCCTGTTGATCTGCCGGAAAAAGGAGCATATCGTCTGCATATAGCGAGATGTGATGTGTGAACCTGCGGGCATTTATCCCTGTGAAGTGTTGGTCCGTGTCGAGCTCTGCACACCAGTGGCTCCAGCACTATAGCAATAAGCAACTCTGTCTGATGTCCCTTTCTACTGAGTATTGTGGAGAGATCTGCTATCCAGTGTGAACTCTGTGTGGGAGCGGAGTACAGAAGTTGTGCCCAGTTAAGGAATCCCGGCCCCAGAGGTAATCTCATTCAAGGCTATCAAAGGACTTTTCTTTTTTTGAGTTTGAAGACATTTTATTGATTTTCCTGACAAACACAAAATACATAAAAGGCAGGGCAAAGTATTGTGTATACATCACATCAGCCCTGTCTCCAACACTAGAAGACAGCAATCGGTGGATCAGACATTACATTACAATCCGCTCAATACAACGGGACACGAGTAAGTGCGTGTAACCTTGGAATGCAGTAGGTTCTCGAGGAGACCGCATATACGCCAGTTGTACTTGGTAGTTCCATGTCAGGTCAATATGCTTGAGTTGTGCATTCCTACACAATGGTCCGTGAGGGGCACACTGATTGAGAACAGTCGCCATGAACAGCATATTATCCTTGAAGTTGCTGAAAATCCTATTTCTAGCATTGGACGAGTTATGAAAAATACAAGGCCCGCAGGAAAAGGCTAGAGAAGAGGATAGTAAAGCAAAGAGAGCAAGAGGTACAGAAGGAGTAAGGGTAAGAGGAGAGAGGCTAGAGCTCGGCGCCAAAGGGGTAGAATTCGAGGTTGTGTATTAAAGTCAAATCAAAAGGAGAACCTTCATTTAAATCCAGCAGGAGGTCTCCATGAGCAGTGAGGGCCGTGAGGTGATATGGTGCGTGATCATCTTGGTCTAGCAACTCAGGGGGGTTTAAAAACCATGGAACTAGCGTCAAGCGCCTTCCATAGTTTCCTGTGCCTGGGTTTCCAAGGGGAGGCATTTAAGACAGTATTGTCTGCTCCTCTTTAGAAAATTAGCCATTCTTGCTATTTCTTGAATGTGATTTTCTCAAAGCTTTTCCAATTACACTGGACTATTTAACACGCAAGTGTTAACATTAATTCAAGCAGAAAGCAGTCATCCTCCCCTGACAAATCAGGATCCAAAAAGCCTGCCAATATATAAGATAGCTCTTTAACCGGGGAGATATTGAGTGTCTGTGAGATGTACTTGAAGATTTGATTCCAAATCTTTTCTAGCATCGGGCATAGCAGGAGCATGTGAGATAAGTCACCTGTGTGATCATTGCAATTCCAGCATAATTGGGACTGGGTTAGATTTAATCTAAATAGTCTTGCGGGGGTCCAATATAACCTGTTTATGATCATAAATTTTGTTTGCGAAAGAGTAGGGGAGATTTTGTGTTTGAAAGGCATTGAATGTATTTGCTTCCAGTCCAGTGCAATTGTTTTGATGTTTGGTTCTGCCTCCCATTTTGCCACGTTATTCAAATGTTTGCACGGTTCGTGGAAGAGTAGTTTGTAAATCCTTGATACTGTGTGTTCTGCACTTAATAATTGGGTAAGTCTTGAGGGGAGTGAGGGGGGTTAAAATTAGAGTTACGTTTCGGAATCTGGACTTTCAGTTTCAGAAAATCGTAGAAATCCAACTCGGATAAACCCTTATCTTGTTTTAAGTGTGGAAAATTGAATAGGACCAGCCTCATTATATAGATCTTTGAGGAAGTTGATCCCTTTGTGTGACCAATCTTTCCAAAATATGGTTTCTTTATTTTTATTTCAGGGTTGCTCCAGATCGCCTGTAAATTTGAGGCATCCATTCTTGTTACGGAGAGAGTCTTCAGTCGTTATAGGTTTTTTTTTGTATTTGTTATGATGTATTTAGAGTGTTCCAGTTTATTGGTCTGCATTGTCATAATTGCTTGAAGGGGAATTATTTTAGTGAGGTGTAATTCCACATCTACCCATTGCAGTTTGTGACTAGGGTTATCTATGAAAAATGCAGCTCCCTGTATGCAAAGGTATGCTATTTGATAATTTCTGAAATTAGGAAGGCCAACTCCTCCCATGTTGTTCCCGAGTCTTAATTTACTTGTGGAGATCCTCGCTTTTTTCCCTTTCCATAGGAAGTTACTAATAGCTTTCTCTACCTTATTTATGAAGTTATCCGATAGCATCATGAGCAACATACTAACAAGATAGTTTATGACGCTCAACGCAGAAAAAGTGATTGATAAAGTTGACTGGTCATTCCTTGAGGCGTCACTTAGTAAATATAATCTCGGAGAGAACCTGAGCAAGATGATCATGGCACTATACCATGAACCGAGAGCTAGGGTGAGAGCAGGAGGAACACTTTAGGAATTTTTCCCGTTAAAACAGAGCACCAGGCAGGGCTGCCCATTATCACCCTCATTATTCCTACTGGCAATTGAACCTCTCCTCCAAAATCTACGGGCCAACCAGGACATCCAGGGCATAGAATTTGGGAAGAATACATTCAAAGTTGTTGCATACGCGGACGACATACTAGTCATGTCCAAGGATGCTGCGAAGGCAATTCTGGCCCTCATGAAGTTGATCCAAATTTATACGGAAGTTTCAGGCTATACACTCAATAGGGATAAGACCGAAGTAAAGTTACTCAACTTAGGTGGCTCCAGAGAGATTTTAGGCCAGTCTGGACTGTCATGGCAGCCTGGTCCAATAAAATATCCAGGCCTGGAATTCACAGGTGACCTCATCTCCAATCTAGAGGTGAACGAAAACAACACTTTAAAAAAAATCACACATCTTCTAGAAGGGTGGTCTCCAAAATTCCTATTGTGGTGGGGAAGAGTCGAAACGATTAAAATGATGATCGCACCCCTCATAAATTATCAAAGGACATTTCAATGTCCACGGACAAGAGCACAGCCTCCGCTAGGACTTTGGAGCATTCAGCAGAATAGGCAAAACCCTTCGAATGGTCAACTCTGTTATGGTTCGGGATTTACCCATTTTGACCTGGGTGGATAAGAGTTTGCTTATGGGGAAGAAGCCTTGTAGGCAAAATTCTGCTGCGTACCTTATAATGAATGTTCAACATTGTCAGTGGTCTGTCTGTATGCGGTCATATTTGTGGCGGGTCTCCCAGGTTTAAGTAGGATAATTAAATAATGCTTCCCCCATTGACCTTGGAAGTAGGAGTGCTCCCACACCGCGTGATACAGGTTGACTAACAGAGGTGTCTGGGTCTCAATATAGGTCACGTCAAATTCTACCAGTATGCAGTCTCTTCCCTGTAATTTACACAGCCCATTCTCGCCTCCACCCAATCTCCTCTACTGAGATTTCCACTCCAATATCCTCTACCTCCTCCAATTGGAAGCAGTAAAGGGGCAATCACTCTAGGAAGTTTAATATACTCTCCTTTCAGTCTCCCCGGTTGCTAGAGTAGAGCATGGCATAGGTATCCATAAAGGACAGATTTATTTGATCCTGTTTGTGAGTTCTGTGCCCCCTGGGGTGTCAATTTACAGGATGTGGGAGCCCTGCTTGGTTGGATTGGCCACTCACTTCAATAGAGTTCCAGCTTTATCCTTCCCTGTGTGGACATGGATTATATATTCTTTCTAATCAAAGCAGCGGAAGCTCTCAACGCTCTCTGCAACCACTTCTCTAGCATCAAGTAATCTGTCTGCAGTTCAGATTTCTCGGGTGTATCCTGCTCTAGGCATCCAAGACTGTTTATAGGGTAGACACTTCTGACAGAAGAGTTTGGTGAACTCCCACTAACTCTGATATGCATTGTCCACTTACCACTATTTTGATAGCCTCCCACTTGGCAAGTATGGAAGAGGTGGTTCCATAGTTACACGTGAAGTATTGTTGAATCTTTTTCCCTGTAGCATCATGGAAAAGGGGGTCTTCGAAGCTATCAGTTTTTAGTTTCCAGCTTGGGACTGGAGTCCGTATCCTATCCCACGCTTAGGTCAAAAGGATTTAATTATGGTCTGAAATCTCCTTGTTAGATATTCTGTATTAGCTACTGATTTCTGCATATCTGGTGTGCAGAGAAATGTGTAAATGTAGACATGAAGGTCATGTAAAGCGGAAAAGTAAGAATAGTCCCTTTCTATGGGGTTGGCCACCCTCCATGTGTCTGTGAAACCCCAGTGTTCCTGACAGGTGGCGAATTTCTTCGCTAGGCATGTGACCGGAGAGTCCCTGGGGCAAGGGAGCAATCTAGGTCTGTATTTGCTTCACAGTTAAAGTCCCCTACTATCAAAACTGCTCAAGCATGAATGGGGCTAGTGTGTTGAGATGGACCAGGGGGCAGTCCATGACACCGAGTTAAGGTCATGTACATTGACAGTGATGAGATTCAAGCAATCTGAAATATACAATCGGGGAAAGCAGCAGGGCCAATGGCCTCCCAATTGAGCTCTACCAGTACGGTGGCCCCTAACCTCAAAAATATGTACCTAGAGAGGCGTATGGTGGGGACTAAACAAAAAGAGTATGCAGTTTCTAGGGGATTGAAAGTGCATAGGAATGGGGAGGGATCCAAAAGTTGGCTAACAAGAGGAGGAGTGGGGAATCCTTCCTTTCGGAATGAGGGCCCTCACACACCCAGCCCGCTGGGTGTCATGCTTCATCATCGGGCATGCTTCTCGCCGGGTTGGCGCTGCAATACCCGACAGGCACCCTATAGAGGGGCTCCTGGCAGAGATCTTTTATTCCTTGCAGGATGGTGCAGTGTGTGTGTGGGGCCCTAGTAGTGTAGAAGTTAAGGAGTGTAGGTTCTAATAGACCATGTGAATTAAAACGGAAATTATGTGATACATACAACAATTGACACGTGAAATGCACTGGGGTGTTGCATATGAATGATTGTGGCGTGATCCTCCTACAAAGTCATAATCGATATGACTGTCTCTATTTTTTTGTTTTAGATTGGCTACTGCACCAACAGATACCACACCCTTCTGGTGCAACAAGATGGTAAAACTAGGTTAATACACCACATAACCACAGACTTGAGTGTAGATACATCATTTTATTTAGGTCCTGAAGAATTGCCACCAGATCCATCTGACTATATAGGCAAGAAACATGTTGACCAAAGTAATCGAAGCCCAACTCTCTGCAACAACACTGTAGATAGATGCCACACTGATTGGAAGGCAGGATCATTAAAATGTGTCTCCCTGATCCTCTCATTTCCCTGTTTTAATTCACATTAATTCAAACCTACACTCCAGAACTTATACACTTCTAGGGCCCCTCACACACACTGCACCATACAGCAAGGAATAAAAGATCTCCGCCAAAGAGCCCCTATATAGGGTATCCATCGGGTATTGCAGCGCCGACCTGACGAGGAGCATACCCGATGATGAAGCATGACACCCAGCGGGCTGGGTGTGTGAGGGCCCTCATTCCGAAAGGAAGGATTCCCCACTCCTCCTCTCATTAGCCAACGTTTGAATCCCGCCCCATTCGTATCCACCTTCAATCCATTAGGAACTGTGTACTCTTTTTGTTTGGTATTTAGACTAGGGCCTGTGAGCTGAACCTCTAAAAGCCCCATTTTGTCCCTCCTTCTTGATAGGACTCTCCCAGAGGACTAACGGTTTGCTTCCATAGTAGTGATCCATTAGGAGGGCAAACCGAGGGATAACTGTGCCTCCTACTGCCCTATTTCGCGGATTAATGTCGAAGCGGAAGTCCTAGCCAAACTACTCGCCTTATGCTTGGTCCAGATCATTCCACGGCTGGTTTATTCTGACCAATCAGGCTTTATGCTCGGACGGATTACAGCGCTTAACTTACGGAGGCTCCATGGAGTGTTGGGGAGAGTAAACGCGCTGAGAGAAGATGCAGTGGTCATGTCGCTGAACGTCCGTATGGCTTGGACACCGTGGAATGGCCATACATGTTCGCAGTGTTAGAAAGAATGGATTTCGGCCTCAACTTTATGGCATGGCTCAGACTCCTCTTTTCTGATCCCATTGCACAAGTAGTGGTAAACAGGACATGTTGTAGATTTTCCCTACGGAGAGGGACAAGACAGAGCTATCCCCTGTCATTGTTAATTTTTGCTTTAATGCTGGACCACTAGCTACTTGGGTCCGAAGGGATACATTGATGAGGGGCCTACGATGGACCGACAGTTGGGAGGATAGAATATCCTTATACCCGGATAACATGCTTCTTTATTTGGCATCCCCCAAAACCTCATTAAATAGAGTATTGAACATATTTACCATATTTGGCATGTATTGGGTGACAACATCAACTGGTCAAAATCCACCATCTACATATTACACGGAGCGTTCCCCACACTTCCAAAGGAATGTGTGGCGGAGATTGTGATAGAGGGTTTTGCTACCTCAGGGTTTTCATCACTACAGATCCTGATCTCTTTGACCAACGTAATCTTTCACCCCCTCTGCGGCGCTTGCAGTGGGATGTGCGTCACTGGAGGACGCTGCCACTCTCCCTATTAGGTAGAGCTGCCCTCTTTAAAATGATTGCAACAACAAAGGAGAAATGCCAGTGCTGATATATTCTTTTCCAAGTATTTACTTTCACCAAAGTACAGACATCAGTTCAATACCTGGGTTTATTGCTATTTAAATAGCTATTTATTCACAATGATTTAAACATCGGACATTTTATCTATTTCAATACATCTTTACAGATTGTATTCTTCACAGACAATAACTTGGAAAACAAAACAATAAAAGAATGTCATTTCAACCATCTCCACGCTCAACAAGCATATCACATTCACACCACTCTCACTCGAACAATGGTAAAATACATAGGGCCAACCAAAATAAATTGCAAAATAGTTGTAGAGGATAATGCAAACAAAAAATACACCACTACTGATTTAGCTTTCAGTTGTCAGAACATATAATAAACAATCAATGGGTGTATAAGCACAAGACCGGGTGACATATAATTAAGGCACCAGGATGGCAAAGGTTGACCCTACAAGGTCTACGCGTTTCGAATCCTCACAACTCACGGGATTCTCTTCAGGACCTTAGCACGCTCTACAAAGGAGACACAAAGTGAAGACCAAATCTAAGTTTCTAATAGAGTGGTTGTAAGAACCTCAAATCACTCCTAAGCACTACTACACCAAAAATTCAAAATCAGCTTACCCAACAGTGGAGCAGACGGAGAGTTATCTAAAAGTCAGAAAAGAAAACAAAACCACACACCAGGAAAAAGAGAAGAACGAGTAGATAAGATATTAGTGCCACTCCTAAAAACCTGATATCTGTTCTCAATGCCAATATAGATTTGTAGGTTACCTTTAGCAAGAATTCCAGAGTGTTCTTTCATTAAGGGCAGTCATCAACGACAATGTACGGCCAGCAGGGGTAACCCTAATGAATAGCGTGTATATAGTTTTAATATTCGCGTTCCAATGGTTAGACACCAGACGAATACAATCAAATAAATTCATGCGAGCATGCATAAATCAATACTATCGAAATATGCTTACCGGGCAGAGGTCGTACTTCAAACCCGGAAGTAGATTCAATCAAATAGGTTTTCATCAGGCGGCGTCGGGACGAATTATAACACGCCGAGTTTATAAAAAAATGACCAGGATGGACAGTATAAGACTCAGTTTAAGGCAGACTTGGGGCAGATATGGAAAGCGCAATCACTACTCCCGGGGGGCAAACACTCACCGGTAGCGAGCCGCGTCTGGTTCCCAAGGTAAACACTTCGTCAATGGCCATCAGGCGGATGAAGACGCATGCGTGGCTCTAAGCCTGCTGGGAAATGTAGTTTCTCCAGCGCGAAAAATAAGCCATAGCTCAGATGTCATCCTAAGGATCCAATAATCGTTAAATTTGACACGGCCGTGTCAGGTCTCAATGAATTATCTGAAATTTACAAACTTTAATTTCTTTTGTGCAGCAGAATCCTGACGTAATGATTCGTTTTATCCACATTCTTCTACACACTACTCTTAAAAAGTATGCCACTTTTCTCACTAGTTGAAAATTTTTCATTATTGGATCCTTAGGATGACATCTGAGCTATGGCTTATAATTAACTGAGCTTCCACATAATGGTGATGCTAGCCCCCCTTTACCTCCCTTTTCAGAATCTAGAGAGCTCGAATATGCTGAAGCAGTCTCGTTCTTCCACGCGATCTTTTCGCGCTGGAGAAACTACATTTCCCAGCAGGCTTAGAGCAACGCATGCGTCTTCATCCGCCTGATGGCCATTGACGAAGTGTTTACCTTGGGAACCAGACGCGGCTCGCTACCGGTGAGTGTTTGCCCCCCGGGAGTAGTGATTGCGCTTTCCATATCTGCCCCAAGTCTGCCTTAAACTGAGTCTTATACTGTCCATCCTGGTCATTTTTTTAGAAACTCGGCGTGTTATAATTCGTCCCGACGCCGCCTGATGAAAACCTATTTGATTGAATCTACTTCCGGGTTTGAAGTACGACCTCTGCCCGGTAAGCATATTTCGATAGTATTGATTTATGCATGCTCGCATGCATTTGTGATTGTATTCGTCTGGTGTCTAACCATTAGGGTTACCCCTGCTGGCCGTACATTGTCGTCGATGACTGCCCTTAATGAAAGAACACTCTGGAATTCTTGCTAAAGGTAACCTACAAATCTATATTGGCATTGAGAACAGATATCAGGTTTTTAGGAGTGGCACTAATATCTTATCTACTCGTTCTTCTCTTTTTCCTGGTGTGTGGTTTTGTTTTCTTTTCTGACTTTTAGATAACTCTCCGTCTGCTCCACTGTTGGGTAAGCTGATTTTGAATTTTTGGTGTAGTATTGCTTAGGAGTGATTTGAGGTTCTTACAACCACTCTATTAGAAACTTAGATTTGGTCTTCACTTTGTGTCTCCTTTGTAGAGCGTGCTAAGGTCCTGAAGAGAATCCCGTGAGTTGTGAGGATTCGAAACGCGTAGACCTTGTAGGGTCAACCTTTGCCATCCTGGTGCCTTAATTATATGTCACCCGGTCTTGTGCTTATACACCCATTGATTGTTTATTATATGTTCTGACAACTGAAAGCTAAATCAGTAGTGGTGTATTTTTTGTTTGCATTATCCTCTACAACTATTTTGCAATTTATTTTGGTTGGCCCTATGTATTTTACCATTGTTCGAGTGAGAGTGGTGTGAATGTGATATGCTTGTTGAGCGTGGAGATGGTTGAAATGACATTCTTTTATTGTTTTGTGTTCCAAGTTATTGTCTGTGAAGAATACAATCTGTAAAGATGTATTGAAATAGATAAAATGTCCGATGTTTAAATCATTGTGAATAAATAGCTATTTAAATAGCAATAAACCCAGGTATTGAACTGATGTCTGTACTTTGGTGAAAGTAAATACTTGGAAAAGAATATATCAGCACTGGCATTTCTCCTTTGTTGTTGCATTCATTAGGCTCAGCCTTGCTGATCAGAGCCAGCCCTATTTTGTTATTAGTTACTCTTTAAAATGATGGCTCTCCCCTGATTCCTATATGTTTTGAAAAACGCACCATATCCAGTTCCTTCTCAGTATTTGCAGACAATAGAAAGTGAACAAAGGATACTACTTTGGGACGGGAAGCCTCTGGGAATAGCACTTCAGAAACTGGTCCGGGGTTGGGACGACGGGGGTATTGCATTGCCCGATATACGGAAATACCATTGGATGGAACAGCTACTAGCCATCAATCAATGTATGTATCAATCGCCAGACTAGCCTGCTTACCTGATGGACAGACATGTAATAGGCAAGAGGGTCTATACCAAAGTGCTCTGATGAATAAATAAATAAACAAAGACTACAGTCCAACTTTGGCATATGATCCAGAAACAGATGGGATGGGACAACAAAATATCACAGTACACCCCACTATGGGATGCAGAAAGGTTGGGTACCATGGGCAGAATTCATAGCTTTGGCAAATGGGATCTAATGGACATATCCTGCGTGGGGGACCTATGGGCTAGGGGTGGAGTGATACCTTTCCCAACACAGCGGCAATAATACAAGCTGTCAGACGCAGAGACATTTCGCTATATACAAATTAAACACGCACAACGAGCAACCATCCCCAAAGGTACGGAACTTCCATAGTCTTCCCCACTAGAGGACATAATCATGATAGAACACATGTACCTTAAGGCAATGTCCCTGACATATGAGAAATTGGTCAACAATTCCTCTGACCCCCTTATTAGGCTTTGGTAACGGTGGCAAGCAGACCTAGACGACCTGGATGACAAGGACTGGCAAGAAGCCTTTGCATCCAAGAGAGAAGTGGCCATATCAAGCACATTCCGGCTACTACCATCGGAAATAGGCCAATTCTATGTGTTGGTTTACCTTGGTCATCTCAAAGTAAACTTATATCTGCCACTGTTGTGTCCATCTTGACTTCCAGCTCCTCTCTAGTGTCCCTGATTGTGAGATGAATGGAGTCAAATTTATAGTGTAGAGTAGGGGGCGGGCAGCTCTCCTTGTGTTTCCTCGTCACTTTCAATGAGATTGTTCCCTGTGTGAGAGCTGACCAGTGGCCTCCCCTCCTCCTCTTACCATTGCAAGTGGTGAACTTGCAAGTCATCGCTCCTACCCATAACGGCAGTCCGTACTGGCTGAAATGATGAATGGTGGGGGCCCTCGGGGCTATTATGGGGCTGCCCTCAATGAATGGTGGGTGGGCCGTGGAGGGCTCTCAGTTGGTGCAATGGTGGAGGTGGTCAGCAAACACTGCCCGCACCCTCAGCACTTTAGTCCCCCAATCTCACCATGTGCTTGTTAGATACCAACCTATGGGGCTTCTCTGCCCTCAACCCGGTGTTGCACACCATACGACATGCACAGTCCTGCCATCTTTGGGCACTTCTATGCTATTTCAGGAGATTGAATATCCAGTTGACCTTCAGGAGCCAGCCGGGGTACCAGAAGCTCGCTACTTGGAAGCCACTGGACCGACTGCCGCCACAGTCAACAGGTGGAGGGAAGCACTCCACAACCACTGCGTCATCCTCAGTGCTCCAACAGCAGTCCAGAGGCGGGCAGGAGTCTGTGGCAGGCCCCACACAGCATGCTTAAACAACAAGAGGTGCCCATGTGTTTCATCAATCAAACCTTCAGCCTGTATGTGGCAAGGGCTAACAAAACTAAATGTTGGAACAAAATAATGCTAACCGTGTGTGGCTAAGGCAAAACAGGATATCTCAAAAGGTGTAAAAGATACCCATCAGTTGCAGTCCGATACCGCCCTTGTCATCATCTAGGTCTCCTCACACCAAGGAGCTCACAGTTGTAGCCATCAAAACTAGATGTATGTGTTGGATGATACAAAGCTAGTGATGCAAAGAGGATTTTAAGGTATCAAGATAATGTGTGCTAACTGATTTGCAGTGCATCAAGTGGTGAAAAACAAAAAATCGTGATGTGCATAAAATTGGAGAGATGGGAGGAATTGTAATTTTAATGGTGCCTCTCAATCTTCCAATCATTAAAAACAGTGCGAAGAAGTAGAAGTTTAAACAAATATCTGCTACAGAAAATGTATGGTCAACATGTTTCAGCAGAACAAATGGACTGGATTGTCCTTTGCCTTCGTCAGGACCTAATACTCGCTATTGCAATGGGTGAAAAAATTATATATATAAGTGAAAAGACTCCATATCAACCATGTCACCTGGTAATCCTAGGTACATCTGGTTGCTCCTCCTGATTGCTGGATCATGTGAAGAGGATAGTATTGATTTCATGCTATGCACAGGAAAAAGGGACAAAATACAAAATATGTTGGTGTCATTGTTATAAAACATCCAAACAAAGCCTCAAATGCTGGTAAATCAGTATGAGTCATTAGTAAACCAACTGACCCCATATAAATATTATCTCTATGTCCCTGCTTACCTACTAGGTAGGAGGGTATGGCTTCGCCTCACCTGGCTGCTGCTCAGGTAAATGGAGAACCTCTCTAATAAAAACAAAAAGGAGGTGGATAGATCATATGTATGTTGCCCAACCTACCTTTAAGCGATCTGTAGTGTACAAAACACCTGACCCCGTTGACTGTAGGCTAGCAAATCAACCATAAAGACGGTGATTCGCCAGAATGTAAAATAATTGACGTATCTGCGCCAATAGTTCATTCATATGTTCAATTGATGGTTAAGAAAGCAGAATATATTAGAGTCCTCTTGCTTGGTACTAGTGCCATATATATTTGTTATATACCATGTCCAATCCGAAATGCAATGAAAATCCTCGCATTTCGAAGGGTATTAAACAAACAACTGTCCGGCTCGGTCATGTTAAGGGAAGTCAGACCGGCAAAAAATTCAATTCTACGAGCTAGTTAGAGGACAGCGTCTCACTCGGAAACAAGCCCCGGGCGTAAACCACACAATCATACTAGCAAAGCAGTTTGGCTCTCAATCATGTTGAGAGAACCGCGTGTACCTCAAACCACCAAACAGACCACAACTGGCTTACCTCTCCATCAATACCCCTGGCGAGCAGCTTAGCCGTCTCGGGGAGGTAACCGGTCAGGTCTGGGCGCCATGTTGATTCCGTATGCATGAAGCGCATTGGTCACATGAACGCGTCAATCCAAGTATTACAAGGATCTTGGGAGATGTAGTATGTGATGAGGATGTAATGTTAGCAAACCAATCAGGCTCGTAATCGCGTTGGTCAACAATACGTGTCAAAACGAGTATACAAGGATCATGGGCAATGTAGTTGGTGTGATTACCACACACCGATTAAGCACATAATCGTGACACCCGATCATAGCACTGGGTGTAGTGGATTAAGCCAATAATCATAGGGATCGAATACACCTAATGTAGTCGCTATGTCCATTTAGAAAGCCCATTGGTCACGTGAACACGTCAATCCAAATATTACAAGGATCATGGGAAATGTAGTATGGGATGAAAATGGAATGTTAACAAACCAATCAGGCTCGTAATCGTGTTGGTCAACACTACGCGTCACAACGAGTATACAAGGATCGTGGGCAATGTAGTTGGTGTCATTACCACACACCGATTGAGCTCATAATCGTGACACCCGATCACAGCACTGGGTGTAGTGGATTAAGCCAATAGTCATACTACATCTCCCAAGATCCTTGTAATACTTGGATTGATCCTCCTGAGGGAACAGGCAGGATCCAAGCCAAAATGTGCCCCACAATTATTCAAGCAATTACTGAAAAATACACAAGGACAAGAAGTCAATTTATATATACAGCTTTCATTAACTTCTGCACCGCATTCAACAGAACAACTCTCTGGAAGGGAAACCTAGGTAAAGCAAACTCTTAATGATCTGGGTTTAGCATTCTTGTTCGATTTCCCCATCTCACTGCTTGTCGTTTCCCAAATCGAGATTAAAAGAGCTTTATATGGTCAAGTGCGAACATGATGGGCAGCAACAAAACCAATCCAAATCTATGGTATTAATTTACCAGGCAGTGCCCCCGGTGACACCGGGACATGTCTCCTATCTTCCCTTTTTTCCAACAATGCGCACCGCTTCCTATTGACTAGGTTGAGACTGAACATCTTCCCTTTAATGGTTGGCTACCTGTCCCAAGTATACTCACTTAATCAATTGTCACCTTGCCCTTGTGATAAAGAGTTAACCCAATCCATTTCTCACATTTTATTCTTTTGCCTATTTTATAAGATGGAGAGCAAAAAAGGTATTATCCAGATGATGAGAAAATTGAATATACATTCGCATTTTCTAGCCCTTGCAGTAATAACCTCATTGGCAACTCCTTTATATGTTTTATGACAGGGAGTTTCTTGCACTCCGTCTTACAGATTAGAAAGAAATCCTCCACAAGAGAGATTGTCCTATCTGAATTTTTAACCACTAAAAACGATTCTTAAAGCTTTGTAAGTGCCATGCCGTAGTGTAATTGCTACTGTGACCTAAGCACGTGCCGTGCCCCTAGAGATCGCATAGGTTACAGAAGACCGCTTTTGAAATATATTTAATTCTTTTAATACTTAAAACAGATTAATTGCATCTTTTTACTATGTTGTATATATTTAATATTTGTACTTTTATGCATTTATCAAATGCGAATAAAGCTCAGTTGATTGATTTGCGTTACGATGTTCAATCAAAATAATTCAGACTGCATCAGCCCTTACTAACATCAGTAATCCAGCTGTCTTATGGAAATTTTGATTTTGTTCACTTGAGATTTTAAATATATGTGTTGGGTCTGTATTCCAGCTTCTTATTTGTTTCCCCATCAGCTCTAATCAACTACATTCGACCCGTATTTGTTTCTCGGTCAGACCAGGACTCTCGTAAAAAAACAGTTGAAGAAATAAGAAGGCGTGCTAATTCCAATGGAAAGTGGCCACAGGTAATTATTAGACCCACTGTGTTGATTGTATTTTGTCAAGCCTTGGCGTTTATGTGCAAATGCAAACTGGGTTTACGCACCATGACCTCTTTAATTTTTTTAATACTGCTTTAAAGTTGGGCTCTTGGCAAAACCACTTGAAAATCGAACAAAGGTTTTTTCATGCTTCAAAGTCCTTTTAGGTTTGTGCTTGCTTCTTCACTTGTAGACCTTAAGTCAATATGCCACACCATCTGTTTCCATACCCTGGAGATTACCTAATATTTTGATGATGTTGTGCCCCACTAGACCTGGAACTTCTCTTTGAAAATAATTCTTTGCTTCAACTCCATGGATGCGCACCACCCTGAAAAGAGGGTGTGATTTGCCGGTTGTTGTCGGAGTCGTTTACGTTTTGAAGTCACCATCATCCTAATAGAGAGTTGTGCTCACTTCTTGCTGTTTACATGGTCACAAAGGGTCTTCAGAAGATTACTTGTGATGTTCTTAGAATGCTTCACAGTACTGAGTCAAAGTTGCATGCTACACAACATTTGCTTTGCCACCTTGGAGTCAATAATTGCAGTAGCTTCAACAGGTGTCTGGAGTGGGTTATGGAAAACACAGTTGGCTGTGGGCCTTCCAGGTGGATTCCCTTTTGTTGGAAGATGAACTGTAAGAGTGCTTGGTGAGTTTGTGGCTGATACATTGGTTGCGCTTAATGAAACACACCCTTGAAGATCACTGGTGTAGGACTGCAGGAGAAAACTCCCTCATGCTTCTTCACTTGTAGACCTTAAGTCAATATGCCACACCATCTGTTTCCATACCCTGGAGATTACCTAATATTTTGATGATGTTGTGCCCCACTAGACCTGGAACTTCTCTTTGAAAATAATTCTTTGCTTCAACTCCATGGATGCGCACCACCCTGAAAAGAGGGTGTGATTTGCCGGTTGTTGTCGGAGTCGTTTACGTTTTTGAAGTCACCATCATCCTAATAGAGAGTTGTGCTCACTTCTTGCTGTTTACATGGTCACAAAGGGTCTTCAGAAGATTACTTGTGATGTTCTTAGAATGCTTCACAGTACTGAGTCAAAGTTGCATGCTACACAACATTTGCTTTGCCACCTTGGAGTCAATAATTGCAGTAGCTTCAACAGGTGTCTGGAGTGGGTTATGGAAAACACAGTTGGCTGTGGGCCTTCCAGGTGGATTCCCTTTTGTTGGAAGATGAACTGTAAGAGTGTTTGGTGAGTTTGTGGCTGATACATTGGTTGCGCTTAATGAAACACACCCTTGAAGATCACTGGTGTAGGACTGCAGGAGAAAACTCCCTCATGCTATTGAAATATTGGGCATGTTTTACATATGGGAGGTGGCATTATAGATTACATGGTTAGTCCAAGAAGTTGCAGTATCTTGAGCATTATTAATTTAAAGCTTTCTCCGGAGAACCCCAATTTTTGTCAACAGGGAGGAAAGTGTTCGTTGGAGATTTGGATAGCCATGTCTTGTGGAAGCTCTGGAATGAACCAGAGAAGGTTTTTGTGTCCTCTTTACTGAACCTCCTCGTGAAATACTATAACACCAACAGGACAGATGAACTGTATCAATTTCAGGGGAATATGGATCTGTTTCACAAATTAGTTAGGTGATACATTTACTTGGGTTTTGGTTACTTTGGTAGAAGGTGATACATTCATCCAGTGTACCGATGGCTTATGGTTAGAATTCTAGCGATATGTATTAAAAAATAAAAACGCCAGAAGTAAAACTCAAAGACACGAAGGAAGAATTGGAAGAAAGTGGTACATATTGAAATAACGTTGTTGTCTAATGCTGAAGGCCTGCCTGGACGTCACTGCATTGTAAATGCATTGCCATACTGTACCGTTTTTAAGTATATCTTAGAATTTCTACACTACTTTTAAGAGATTAGTTATGACGGTCTGAAACATAAATGCCTTGTATTTGTAGTATAACCGAATCATAGAAATATGAAGAAGGTGTGGAAGGAACATGCTCTGTGGTTTCTAGAGTAGAGGCAGGATATGAAGTCCCCTCTCACAGTTAGTTTGTGATCTCAAGAATAAAAATTGAACAAAGGATTTTTGAATGTGGACATTGTACTTGTTGAAACATTTCAGTCTCAAGGATGCTATCTAGAATATCCTGATCTGGGACCGTACCTTGTGGTCACAATAGATTAGAACCACAAACCTACAGTTACTGGTTTCATATGGGAATTACAACTACCTGATATCCACCCTCAAGGCTAGAGATATTGTTGGGCACCTTATATCTTCAACAACCAACACCTCAGGCCTTGAAGATGCTATCAAGTAGTTGCAACAAGCCTGTGAAACCAATAACTCTAGTTCTATCGATCTAATCTACTGTGGCTTCCGATAATGGAATCACACCAGCAGTAAAAGCAATAAGGGCTTGATTTATTGTAATCTGGTATGTACTCAGTTGTCAGGGTGGTGGAGGACATTATGTCTGCGACCCTGACGAACAAAGTACTGCCGTATTGAGAGATCATAGCATGGCCCCTTATTGATCTCTGCACCTTTAGTGGAACCACAGTCATGCTGTCCCTCTGATGGTACCAAATGTTTTGTGAACGGCCCCTGTCCGTTTTGACAGGCGTCCTCCAAAGCTTTTCTTTTCCAAGAGCTAGGTGCATCTGGGGAAGGGGTGCATTAGGTTTATTTTTCTCTTTGTCTCTGTCAGGTTTTGCCTGGCAGTGACTAACAGAAACAAGCATTTGTAATGCAATAGGTCTTGCATTTGGTAACGTTAGAGCTATTGACATGGAAAATAACAACCTTTTTTAACTTTTGTTTTTTATTTGCAGAGGAGTTATTATATTTATAGCACTATTGCCAATGGTATAAAAAAGCTAAAGTAAAAAATATTTTACTATATTTAATATTTTCAATGCCAACAGCTCTAAATTTAACAAATGCGAGACCTATTGCATTGGAAATGCAATCTGTCTTGCATTTGTTGGAGTTGGAGGCATTATAAATGGCAATGTGTTTACCTAGCCATGTTTCAGGGTGCAGTACCATGTTTGGCCAAAAGATGGGTCCTCTTTGGCCACATATGGTACTGCACCCTGCAAAGGTGGAAATATTGGCATTATAAATGCCAATGTTGTTTACTTAGCCTTGTTGCAGGGTGCAGTACCATACCCTGCACAGTTGGAATTATTGGCATTTAAATGCCAATGTTGTTTACCTAAGATGAAAAGAAAATGCCCAGAAATGTATCCAGGAGTGCCCAGCTCACTACCAACAAGTCACATTAAAGTGTACAAAACGTAATCCAAACAATCACAACATTGTACTGTACTCTTAAGTAAACAACAGTATTCCAAACAATTTTCCACAGAATCCAAAGCTGAGAATGAGATGTTCTAACCATAAAGTTGATTGAAATCTGCTTTATTCTTGATCATCGCAGATAAAGGTGAAGTTGAAGTTCAAAAAGCTTGACAAACAATGCAGCTTGTAATCAGCATACAATAACAAAACTTAACATTTCCCAATGCATTTAGGTCTTTTAACATAAGCCCTTAATCAGGGGAATCTGCAATATATCAATACATTGATAGTAATGAAAAGTGTGCAGCAACTTTCAGATAACATTGATCAACTAACATTTGGGCTCACGAAAGAGCAGGAAAAAGCAACTGAGGGAATGACTGATAGAACTGCTTGCCACAGTGTGTTAGTGCGTCATTGTACCACATAACAATAGAATAATTAGAACCAAAAAAAATGATGACCGAGAAACAAGCCTTGGTGATCAAGCGTGACCTGAAGCTTAAAAAATGATGCGTGGCGTTAGGGACAAATGCAACTGGTGTCGAAAAATACGAGTGAAAACGTGAAGAATATTAATCGTACCTTAAATGCTTGAGTGCTCACACTCAAAGCATGAACAGAACTCAGCAGGAAACCGCTATACTCCACCAAAAAACAAACAAATGCTGCTATATGTATCATAAATGCAAAACAACAGAAGAGTGCCAAAAAGGAACTTCAATGCTTACCTTAAAAGAAGCGACTACACGCAAAATGACTCAGTGAACAAACACGTGACAGTACCTAAAAAAACGGAACTGTAGTGAAAATAATGCCTTGCACTATCATAACACGGTATGGAAATGAACTAAAGAAACCATGAACTCACCAGAAGCAGTGAAACACCGGGCACAAACTGCAACACGGAGGACGCCGGCTTCAACAAGTGAGCCCGTGAGTCAACGCCGAATAAATACGTGACGGAAAGGGTAATCATAGTCATAAAGGTAGGACTGTAAACGTGCATGGACCTAATCATATAAAAACAAATAAAAAGAAAATAAATGTGAACCTGAACTAATACATGATGAACCTATCTAAAATGGAGCAACTAGAGCGGAGTACAACCGACCACCAATAGAATGGAGTGTTGACACAAGTTATAAAAAGCATGACTATTCGAATTTATCATTCAGCCCTTTTGCATAAACAAAACCCAGTACGACTCTCGTTGAGATAAAACTTTTGACGTGTCTCTATCTGAACGAGTCTCAACAATTTCAAGCACCCCGAATCTTAGCTGTGCAATAGTATGTTTTTCAATTAGCCAATGTTGTGCTAATAGCAAACTCATCGTTTTGGTCCTGATCCTACTTTTGTGCTCAGTAATTCGGGTACGGAGAACCCTCTCCGTCTTCCCTACATAATACAAAATACACGGATATTTGATGACATAAATGACATGGTGACTGTAACAGTTAGCATTGAAATTTAGGGAAATCTTCTTGCCTAATCAAGGGTGTGATAGACTCTTCCCAGTGATGACGTTGTTGCACTGCAAACACTTCATGCATTTAGACATGCCTTTGTATGAAACTTTAACATTGTCTATGGATTTGTTTAACATTTTTTTCAGATTAGGTGACCTTTTGTATGCACATAACGGGGGACTTGAAAACATTCCTTTGAAATCAGATTCAGATTGAAGCGAATCCCATCTTTGCAATATGCTCTTTTTCACAAGGTTAGAACGGGTAGAAAATGTAGAAATAAACACTTTTCTAGCTGGGGAAGGATGCTTAATTTTCTTTTTCAACAGGTCCTCATGATGTAAAGCTAATGATCTCGTTTCAGCCTGATCTACTACCTGTTGAGGATAACCTCTGCTTAAAAACTTCTGTTTAGCTTCTTGAATAGTCTGCAAACCTAAATCTGAATCCGAAGTGATGCGCCTGATTCCCACAAACTGACGTTTCAAAGGCCAAGGGTGGAAGCTTTGGTATAGTAAGGCGTTGTTGCGATCAGTGGGTTTTTTAAAAGCAGTGGTCTCAATGGTGGTGCCTGAAAGTTTAAGCAAAACATCCAAGAAAGCTATATAGTGAGATTCAATCTGAAAAGAAAATTGAGGTCTAGAGTTGATAGCATTCAACTTAAGAATCTGCAATTCTAAGTCACTGCGTGACCCATGCCAGATGATGACTATGGGTCTCAATGGCTAAAAAAGCATCAGTAGGATTCCTCAGCCAGTGGTAAATAGGTGGAAGAATCCTGTAGCATCAAACCGATTATGTTCTCATATGCTCCACCCTTGTCTGCTTTGGTGAAATGTAAAATGTCATTCAAATGCTACAGGATTCTTCCACTTATTTACCACTAGCCGAGGATCCCACTGATGCTTTTTGTAGCTCTGTTGAATTCTATTCTTGCACATGCGGTTGATATGAAATGGATCAGCACTAAAACGAGAGAGTATTTATTCACTTGTTTTCCCCGCAGACCGGGGCTGTACATGCTCCCAAAGATACACAAAAGTGTGAGGGACCCGCCATTGAGACCCATAGTATCTGGGTGCGGATCTGTACACAATCCGTTGGGTCATTATCTTGACGTTTTTTTTTCAGCCCATTGTTCAAGCTAGTCCATCATACCTACAAGACACGACTCACTTGTTGAATATTCTTCAAAACATCGATATTCCTGAGATAGGACAAACTTGGTTATGCACAATAGACGTTGTGTCCTTATACACATCCATTCCCCACCTCGAAGGGATTGAAGCCATTGAATGGGCTTTGTTGAGACAGGACAACATGAATGCGAATAAAGTGTTTCTTCTTGAACTACTTCATTTCTGTCTGTTTCACAGCTTTTTTCAGTGGAAAGATCAGTTTTTTTCTTCAGGCCAATGGTACATCTATGGGCTTTTCGGGAGCCCCCAGCTATGCCAATATTTTCATGCTGAAATTTGAAACAGAGAACATTCTCTCTGAAATTTCATGGACTTCTAAGTTGCTTGCATATCGACGTTTCATTGATGACATACTCATCATCTGGCATGGGTCACGCAGTGACTTAGAATCGCAGATTCTTAAGCTGAATAATAAATCAACACAGACACTGCTAAGAACACTACTTATGAGTTTGTTTTGCGTAACAAGTGTAAATTACGCAGAACAGCTTTCCTACATAAGGTACCCTGGTTTTTTTATAATTTTTATTTATTATTATTGTTTTGGAGTTTGACCTTAGGGTGTCCGAGTGCTTCACATCAATACATGTTCGTAACAGATCACTCGTATAGTACAGCTGAATTGAAACAAAACATAGCTGATTATAATCACAAGTTATGAAGAAAAATAGCAGTGGAGGGGAATATAACTTTTAGGTGAGGGAATCCCTGCTACTTGAGATAGTGGCTGAGGAGGCAATCTTTTAGCTATTTCTTGAAGCTCACAAAGAAGGGGGTTGTCCTGAAATGCACTGGGATGGAGTTCCAGATATTTGGGTCATTGCTTGAGGGTTTTTTGTTTGTGGGCTTTAGAAAGAATGAGGAGTAGGATGTTTGAACTTCTTTGTCTTCATGTTTGCCCTCCCTTTTTGAGTTTAGAGGCGAGGTATGCTGGTTTCCCAGTGGGAAGGTCTTTGTGGATTAGAGCAGCAGTTCTGAAGCTACAACAAGCTTCAATTGGTAGCCAACTCTGTTATTTCCGGGCAGCACAGATTTGGTTATATTTTTTGATTCCAGTTATTATTCTGGCTGTGCTGATGCCTGTGGGGGGAATGAGGGTGAAGGGCAGGATACAGATGCATGTTTTAGGTTCTGATATTTTTGTGACCCTGTATTACTATCTCTAATTGGTTTTCCAGGTGCATTAGTTGCTTGTTTAGTGTGGACATGGGCCTATGATATTGAGGGGAGAGTATGGGTGTTTTGCTTCAGATTGTATGGGGTCTTGCAATCCTGAGTTTGAGGGTGCTTCAGTTGGAGTGAGATTTAAGTTGTTGGCGGGAGTGCGATTAGAGTTGTCATGGTGTATTTTATTTTTAATGACAGGACTAGCGGGTTAGTGGAGTTTGTCTCTTTGAGAAGTGGTCATCAGTGTATTAGTGGACATGGAGGGTAAATAGTGGGAGTTGTGAGCATTTGTTGACGACCCAAGCAGTCTGTAGGGAAGGGGAAGGAGGTAAGGTTTGTGAGTAGGTGTGGAGGTCAGGGGATTTGTTGGGGTGGGAGATGGAATTAGAATTGGAGTTGGTAGTCTGGGCTGGGCTTGGGAGTGTACTGGTGAGTGAGAAGACCAAGTTAGGCTGGAAAGGTGTAGAGGTGTGGACCAGTATGCAGCCTGGTCTGCTGGGTTTGGTACCAGCTGGGGTGAAGGCAAAGAGGTGTGAGGGATGGAGTAGGGCTGGCGGTATAACTCGTGCTTGTTCAATTTTTGCAGTGTCCTGTTGAGGGCGTGGTTGGGGGAAAGAGTTTTGAGACAGTGATGTGGCGATTTTTAGTGTAGGGAATATGGATTTGAAAGAGCGTAGGTTGGTATCATTGGCCTATATGATGATAGTTCAGTTTCTGAAGATGATAGTGGTAGCATCACCCTTGATCATGGGGGAAAGGAGTTTAGTCTGGGAGGTTGTAAAAGGGCAACAGTGCAGGGGTGGAGGGTTCTGTGGAGGCCTGCATCATTGGTCCTTTTAATTGGAACTCATAGAGTTTATAAGAGACAGGGCAGGCAAATTTCCCAACTTTTCTATAATAAGCCTAGTATACATTATGAGTGGAGGCCTGTGAGCTCAATTGACTCTGCTGTGGGGATAGGTCTTAGAAGTAACTTAGTCCAGACGGGAAGCTGTGGCCAGATGATGCCTACAAAGCGTAGAAGGCTGTTAGTCAATGGTGGCTAATGCTTGGAGGAGACCACAGTGTGGATGGAAACGACCAGCACTCTTGCTACTCTCAGTGCAAGCAGAAGGTTGGAGCCTCTGTTTAATCAGCAACTGCATTCTGCACATATCCTTACCTTAGTCACTGGCAATTGCACTACAATTCTTGCTAATGTAATTACTTGTGACTAAAAGAGGTATAAAATGCAGTCACCGCTTTCATGACAAGAAGGAAGCACACATGGAAATGTGGCTAGACAGGTGGGTTCTGGATCTTGAAATTTTGAGTAGGCAAGCTGAAAAACTTGAAAAAAAATCAACCTAGAAAATGTAACTATCTTTGCACAACAAATCATACATAAGGCTTGCAAATGGTAAATGGGACTTGTATTAGTTTAGTAGTCATTGTCCTGAGGAGCAACCACTTAACAGAATTGTTTCAGCTGGGGCGGCAAGGAACTTTGACCACATTCTTTGAAGCTCTACCTGCTCACTAAGCTTCTTTATCTGCATATGGCACATGCGCTATGTGTTGCCTTGTATTTTTTTTTGTTGGTTCAAACAAACTAGCATTTTAATAAAGAGCAAGTGACACCTAATGTTATGGTATCAGGGTGGATGTCAGACATTCAGAAACAAACTAGAGGACTAACTTTAAGGACGCAGTAATTTATTAGATCTCTGATTTCTCACTTTTCCCTCTATTGCACCAGAGACTGCCAAGTTTTCGTTTTTTTATGAGTGACCTCTTCAGAATTGCAGTTTGCTCGCGAGAGACATTTTTCTATTTTATGGGTGACACTCCCTGTGCCGCTTTATCAAACCCGAGAAAAAGGTGGTGCAACATTGGTAATTTCAGAAGTTACACCATTTTGTGTATGTTTGGCACAGTGGCATGCAAGTACTAGGGGGACGACTTATTGTTGTATGTAGAGATACACTGGGGCAGGAGGAAACTGGATCCATCACGGTGCCTAGTACTGTAAGCAGGACAGATTTATCCAATAGAAAAATGGCGGCAACGTGGGAAGATTTGCAGCCATATTGGTTCAGTAGTTGAAGCGGCAAAGGACAGATGAGTGACATGGAAGTCTTGCCAGCTTGTGTCGCTCCCCAAAACCCTACTGCTTTCACACAGTTCCACACGAGCAGACACTTGAGGTGTATGACAGCCCTGTACCACGGCTTGCAAGACTGTGTGTACCACCCGTAAGACACAGCAGCAGCTGCCATGCTCAAGTGCATACTAGCGGGCTCCTTGAAATGGAGGGGAAGTCAAGCCCCTTTGCTTGTTCTAGCCTTCACCTGCTCCTTCTGCTCATTATGCATGCCTCCTCGAGTCTTCATCATTTTATTGGTCTCCCACTTTACTTCTCTAAACATTCATGTCTCTGTAGAATGCATGGGAGGAAGCATAAAGCTGGAAAACAAGGTCTCCTCGTCTCCCATCCTGTGTCTCCTGCTCGCTGTTGACTTTTGTGCCTGTCTTCTTCTGGCCCCTATGCCCCACACCCCTTACTGTGTACACCTATTTCTTTAGCTCTGTGGTTATAAGCCACCGCCTTTCACACTTTCTGTGGAACTTCTTATTCAGAGAAATAAAAGTAAATATTGATAATGTATTAGTACACAATGATAGTCCATAATACTTGATAGGCAATCGTCAGAACTGAGGTGGCTGAGGTTACTATAATCTATGACATTTAATATTTGTTTGCATAGATGCATAGATAGTCAAGTTCAAGTTCAAAAAGCTTTATTCGGTTTGTTTTACACAAGCATATAAGCTGGACATTTAAAAAAAACACAAGAATAAAAATATCGATACATATTTACAAAATAAGCATCACAAGCACAGGTATATTACGCTCCGCATTACAAGACAGTTTGTAAGGAATTATTCCACGAGCCGACTCTCATATAGACTTTAGCACCGAAAGGGAGAACACTATTATATAAATACTTAAGAACAATTGTAATAAATACTCCATATTAAAGTGCGTAGTGCAAGAAAGTAACATATGCGAGAGTCCAAATGTGCAAATGTGCATATAAAGTCTTTCCTTCACCATTTCATGGAGCACATCTGTGCCGATCCTTTCTGAAGCAGTGCTGTACATGTCTCTAGGGCTAACTCCTATCTTACCATCTCCTGCACGTTGCAGTTTCTGTCTACACCCTGCTGTTCAGTGCTTCTTCATGTACCTTTTCCTAAACCCCACGTGCACTGCAGTAAACTCCTGCACTCTGCAGCTTATCTCTAACTTGAGACTCCTCATATTTCATACATCACCATCATGACTTGGACAGCTCCCTCCTGCACCTTTTGATGTCCCCTTTGCCCTTCTTTCCTGACGAGCCACCACTGCTCGCCCTGAGGTTGTCTTGCACCGCAAGCCCCCTGCCTTCCTACAGTGAATGCGAAGAAGAGTGGAAACCCAGGAAGGTAAGAGGCGGTGGAAGTAGCAGAGTAGCGGTGGGGGAGTTGGGCAAGATGGCGGCTGTGTGAGTCTTGCGAGTAGCTGCTCCCTGACCACGACCCCGCAATTGACTCTGGATTTCATGAAGACTGCCTAAAACTCATTGCGTGATTACAGATAACGGGTGATATTGGTATTGAATACTGTAACACCCTTAAAGCATTTTTAAAATAGAAATTCAGCTCCTACCTGGCTGTAATCGGATGCGGCTTCAACTTTCTCCCGCGTTATGACCCTCGCAACTCAAGCGCTGCGAGTGTGGAGAGCTGCGGCGGCTGCCATTGGCAGAAGCAGCGTGTTTCGAGGGGATCGTCGATATTTTGTTGCAGCTTCTGAAGACGGTGCCCATTCTGGCAAGCTTACTCACATCGGCGCGGTAATGCCCCGAAAGGAAAGCCGGTGGCGAAAGACTCGGATGGAGCTGGCGTCAAGCAGGCATCCTTCACTGCATCCTCAATTCGGCGTGCCGGCGAGTGCAGAGTCCTGGATTTTGCACTGATGCTCGTCCTGCTGACCTGCCCAGAGACTGGGCACAGGGGGGGAGAACAACGCCGAGCGAACAGAAGGTGGAGAAAGGCGCCCGTGGTAAGGGTCCAACGGTGCCAGGTATGTTCGCAGGTAAAGGAGCAAACAATATTTCTGCGCTACAATTGAACACAGGACACAACAAAGGCAAACCTGTTATCAGCACCAATGGTAAACTAATTAAGGACACGGGAAAAAAAGCAAGTAGCAGAAAAGGGAGTCGACAAAGGGGGACAAGACAGTGGGCTGATTACCGTGACTGCTCCGATATCAAGTGCAGAGGAGATTAATGGCCTTGCTGACAATCTGGCAAACATCTTCACTACTGCTCCCCCTAACATAACCAGCGGGCTCTTAGATCAGTTCTCAGAAAGCCTCACGGAGGACAGGGAGCAAAAAGAAGGACAGCTCGAGAAAACTGATAACAGGCCCCTCCAAACCCCAGCTAAGGAAGTATTGATCAAGCCCTGTCAGGCACTAACGGAAGGAGCAGCCACAGGGACCCCCGAGGTGGATAAATTCTACTCAATGACAGATGAATCTGAAACCTCAGAGGAAAGCTGGCAGAATAGCTCTGACGAGCTCTCATCAGACAGCGGTAGCCCCGCGCTGAAGCCTGACACTCAGAAGCGTAAACCATTTTGCGGCAGAAAGAGAACCCTAAAAGAGCATGGTTTTACTTCCGATGGCAGTCAGTCCGACCAGTTGATATGGGACTACTCTTCTTCACACCTGGGAGGTGCTCTGGAACTAGAAACCACTCCTGGACAGGGTGTCAAACCTGGCACAGAAACCGGGGCACAAGGAGGTCGACCTTCAATGGAGTTAATCTATGCTACTTTAAAACAAATGCAGACAGAAGCCCGACAGGAACACAAGAGAGCCCATGCAGATACTAGAAAACTTCAGGGCGCAGTAAGAAAAGTGCGTAAGACCCGCTCTGAGATCAACGACCGGACCACTGCACTAGAGGAGCGCATAGTCCATCTGGAGGCCAACGCGGAGAATTCTAACAAACAATCCACTTCCAACAAAAGTAGAATGACCGATGTCCTCTGGAAGCTGGAGGACTTTGAAAATAGACAGCAGTGCAACAACCTTCGGCTTCTAGGAATTGCGGAGAAAGAGGAAGGCGACGACATCCGAGGCTTTGTTCTGAGACTCTTTCGGGAGGCCTTCCCAGAACTGTCTCATTGGAACTGGGATGCAGAAGTGCAAAGGGTGCACAGGTTCCCCCAGATGCTCAAAAAAAAGCCAGGCCAGGATGACAAACCCAGAGCCATACTAATATTCTTTGGTAACTTTCTCTTGCGGCAAGCTATTTTCGAGAAAGCCAGGCCTGGCGCAAAAAGAACAGCAGCAGGGCACTCCTTTTTTGTCCGCCCTGACTTTTCTCATTCCACGGTAGAGAGGAGATGGAGACTCCGCTCTCTGATCTCTCCCTTCCAGCAGCAGGGGTGTGAAGTATTTCTGATGAATCCTGCTAGGCTTAAAGTTATTTGTAAAAGCACAGGAATACCTGAATGAGCTTAAAAACTGGGGAAAATAGGTAACAATAGGTAACAAGGGACAAGTTGATAGACAGGCAGTCTCACATGCAGCTTCACGTACTGGTTTGGTGCGGGGTGGGGGCCGGAAGCGGCTGGGGCGCAACCACATGCAGGAGGCATCACAAGGGTCTCTTGACTTTTTTGCCACTTTGAAGGGAGGGGGAGGGATGGGCTGGGGGGGCGGGACCACAGGAGAAGTAGTATCTATTTGTAGACAGGTGGGCACAATGTGGTATTACATGTTGTATTGTATGCTGTTGGATTGTATTTTTTTGATAGTACTTTATGTTGTAAATGGGGAGGAAAATTAGAATTGCCTCAGTGAATATTTGTGGCTTAAATAACCCCCAAAAAAGGAGGCAGGTAAGCATTGATGTGCAAGCTTTAAGAACTGACATCCTATGCCTCCAAGAAACTCACATAGAGGGTAGCAGGAAGAGTCTTCTGGAATTGCCTGGGTATTACATAGTAGCAAATACATCACAAGAAACTCGCACAAAGGGGGTGGCTATCTTGGCACGGAATAGGACAAGGAGTTCTCTTAGCTTTCCTCACTGCCAAGCTGACAGCATGGGCAGGTGGGAGATTGTACAGGGGTGTATAGAAAATAAAATATTCACTCTTTGCTCAATATACGGCCCAGTATTGGATGATCCAGCCCTGGTAGATTGGCTCAGAATGGAATTAGTAGGCTGGTCTTTACCCCTGATTCTTTGTGGGGACCTAAATATCAATTTGAACTGCCAAGTCGCATCAAGGAAGATCCCCTATCAGGGCAGAAAGCCCAAAGTGTTTAATTCATTATCCCAGCTACAGGCACTACATGGGTTAGAAGATGTGTGGGCTTTGAATAGGGGGGCTGATCTAGGGTATACTTATTTTTCCGCTCCTCATAAGGTTTTTGCAAGGTTGGATTATTTTTTAGTTTCACAAGAACTAGCCTCAAAAAGTACAATTGACCTATACCCGAAGGTTATGTCGCACCATAACCCTCTGGTGGTCGACTTAGATATCGAACTTCCCATCAGGCAGACACAGTGGTCTTTCAACAGGGCATATCTCAGCGATGTAGAATATATTCGGCAGCTGGGTGAGTGGATCCCCAGATTTATAGAAGATAACTATGGAAGTACTAACCTAAGCAATGTGTGGGACACACTGAAAGCAGGGGTAAGGGGAGAATCAAACAGGTTTGGGTGGGATTCTCAGAGGGAAGAGAAAACCCTGTTACAAGAACTATATCAATATCTAGGCGCAGTGGAGGCTCAGCTGATAGAGGCTCTTTCTGCTGGAACAGACTCAGAGGCCATGCAGATAAAAGTTACCGTTGCAAGATCTGCAATCACACAAATTTCAGTTAAAAAGGCTGCCGGTTAATATTTGGCATGGAAAACACGGGCTTATGAGAGCAGTGAAAGAATTGGGCATCTCCTTGCTACACGCACTAGGGAGAGAACATCGCATGCCAGGATAAGAGAAATTAGAGATCCGGATCTGGGGTTGGTGAACAAGACAAAGGCAATTATCACGGCCTTTCAGAAATTTTACCAAAAATTATACACTGAAGACACCAGGGGCGGAAGGCAGGAAATACAGGATTACTTATCAGGGGTGGTTTTGGGCCAACTGTCGGTAGAAGAAAGAAACTGTCTAGAGGGGCCAATTACCTGGGAAGCACTATCAACAGCAATAGATCAGACCCCAATAGGGAAAGCCACAGGTCCAGACTTAATCCCAGGTGAATTTTATAAAAAATTCAAAACACACATTATGGGATTGATGCTGGAAGTATTCCAAAGGGCACAACGGGACCTGATCACGCCAGATTCATGGACAGGGGCGTCCATCATAGTTTTCCCGAAGCAAGCCATTTGAGGAACTAGGCTCCTACAGGCCAATAACCCTGCTGAACAGCGATTTAAAGATTTACTCTAAAATTTTGGCAAATAGGCTTTCAGCAGTTATAGGAAAATTAGTCTCTCCGTTCCAGCATGGATTTGTGCCAGGCAGGGGGATTACAGATCACATAAGAAGGCTGACCACGCTGTTCGACGAAGCGAAGGTGTCAGGGGACCCTATGGCAGCCATACTTCTGGACGCAGAGAAGGCTTTCGATAGGGTCTCCTGGCCCTTTCTGTGGGCCACTATGGAAAAACAGGGTCTAGGCAGAAATTACATCAATGCAATAAGCTGTATGTACCAAAACCCTGAGGCTAGGATTAACGTGATGGGCGCCTTATCAGATCCAATTAAAATCACACGTGGCTCACGCCAAGGGTGTCCATGTTCTCCACTACTATTTGCTTTATATATAGACCCTTTTATTGGGATAATAGTGGAGAACAACGACATCGGGGCAGCGCAAACCTTGGGGGGAGAAGTAAAGATTTTAGCATATGCAGATGATCTTGCGATAACAACATCTAACCCAGCGGACGCAGCTAGGGAAGTAGAAAAGGAGGCTGAAAAATTTGGGGACGTTTCAGGTTACTTTCTGAACAGGGAGAAGACCATGATCATTAAACATTCCCTGGTAAATCTGGTTGACAGTAGGGTCACAGAGAAAGTTAGATACTTAGGGGTGGAAATCACAGCAAATGTGGAAGATGAAGTGCAATGTAACCTGGCGCCCTTGTTAGTTAAGACCAAATCAGACTTTGACAGAATGAATAACCTTCACCTGACTACTGGGAAGGAGCAATGCGATCAAAATGCTGTTTTTGCCCAGAATTTTATATTTTTTTAGATCAATCCCACTGGAAGTTAACAAAACCTGGCTCTCTGCCTTTAATCAAGTCATCTCTAAGTTTTTATGGGCAGGGAAGCACCCCCGCAGAGTTCTGAAATATATGACTCTCCCCAAGGATCGGGGTGGGTGGTCTGTCCCAGATATCCAGATTTTTTATTGGGCTGCAAATCTCCAACAGATGTCCGAGCTGCTGGGTAAAGGATATCCTAACACCCAAGACGGATCCTATCCCTCCATATACAAGCTTTTGCTTGGGGTTGAGGCCCACGGGTGCTTGGCACGTCACATTGATTTTGCTTACTACAAAAGAGTAAAATTCAAGGTTTTGCTGGGTGCTTATAAAATATGGACTTCAATCAGGAAAAAACTGAAATTAAATAGGTTTCACAGGTATACGCCATTACAAAATAATCCACTATTACCAGAAATTTTTCATGATGGTTATATGGATGCTTGGAGGGAGAAAGGGATAAGACACATCGGGGACTTAATAAGGGATGATACAATTCTGTCATTCGCGGTAATAAAACAAAAGTTTGGTGTTGGGGAATAATCATTTTTTTTTTTAATACTTACAGATGCGGGACTTCCTTTTTAAAAAGACGATTCAGGGTCAAACAATTCCACTAATGGAGACTGTCTTAGGAACTCAATGGGCCTCAATTTCTAAATTATATACACTTCTTAATGATTTAATGGAGGATGATCTTGTCAAGCATAAGAACCAGTGGCAAGAGAAGGTTAAAGCAGATCCGGGGGTCTGTGAGGACTCTCTAATGCTAAGCTATACGGCAGCTATTTCAGCTAACATTCAGGTTCAATGCTATAAGACGTGGTCAAACTTGTACATTACTCCAGCGCGGATTTTTAGGTGGGGTGGTACTTCAGGTATTCACTGCTCCCGCTGTGGGGAGCTAGCTGCCGATAGTGTGCATGTATTTGCTACATGTCCTTGCCTGATGAGTCTAATTGGGAAAATTGGCTACTATGTTAAACAAATACTGGATAGTGATATTGAGTTGTCACCACAAGTTATACTGTTGGGCATAAGCAACCAGGGCCTGCCGTTACCCAAGAAAACGCTGCTTTATATAATGATGGCGGTGTTTAGACTCACCATAGCGACAGTCTGGCTTGATAAAGAGCCCCCTTCAGTTCACTGCTGGCTAGGAAAATTGCTTGCTACATATCGCTGGGAGAAAGAAATATACAAACGCAGAGGTCTAAGTGCAAGGAAAAATGGGGCTGATATTTGGGCTTCAATTAGCTCATGGATTAATGAACCTATGTTTTAAGAATTAGAACCGGCTGGACTAAAAAGGCAATAGCTAAAGGTTTGTTTTGGCCATAAGTTAAATCTAAGATAATTTATGCTAATTGAATGTTTCTTTTTCTTTAAAAAAAATTTCTCTCATGAAATTTGGTCTCCTTTGGTTCCGGGAATTGGGTGGGTTGGGGGGGGGGGGGCTGGGGGTCGGGGGGGGAGGGGGAGGAAAAGAGAGGGGAAAGAAAAACAAAAAAAATTGGATATATATATTCCGTGTTCGATTATATGGCATGTAATTGTTTTCCAAATCACGTGTAATGTGTAATGATTTATTTGAAAATGGTTGGTCAAAAAACAAAAAAAAAGGAAGTAGCAGAGTAGCAATCCACACACCGGTGCAGCTGTCATGCAGCAGATGTAAGCTGCATGCTGGGAGACCGCTTCCTGCACTCCACTGAAAATATTGCACTCTACACCTGGGCGTCCCTGCTACCTTCTTGCACCCTGTGGCCACCATTTTCTCCCATCCGCTACCGGTGCTCCCAAATCACCCTGAGGCTCAGTTAAAACACTAATGCATGCTCCTTTGTAAATGCCTCGGGTTTCATACCGCATCTCCTGCACCACGAACACCCTAATCTCCTGCCTACACTGTGAACATCAGTGTGGTTTGTGCCCTGCAGCTCCCTTTTTCGGACTATAAGCTTGGTAGATTTTTCACCTACATCCACCATTATGAGAATGAGCTGCCATATGCAGCAGATGTTGTGGGGGAGATGATGCCTTCTGTGTCCACGCGGAATGGCCTTGTGCTGGTGGCAACATCCCTGGTTGGCTTTTTATGGGAGGTACATTATTAGAAATGCTGGTGGTAGTATGCTTGGAAAGGCGGGATTTTGCCTCTAGAGTCTGCTTACCATTCTCCAGAATCCCTTCACAGGTCGACTAGACCTTTTTACCTGTCATAGAGTGAATTAGGCAATCCTGTCTATAGATTCAACAACAATTTTAGAAATCCCAATAGCTTCCCCCAAGAACCACTGACCAAAACTAAGTTTGAAGATTTATTACATAACCAAAAATAACTGAAGATACAAGCACCTCAGCAAGAGGTTCAAAAGATACACTGGGACTAATACAAACATAATTCTACGGAAAAGTCTCAAGCGACTGATGAATAATACGAGAATCAATTCCAGTATCATCAGACTGAACAAAATAGCTATAACCTGGGTTCTAGTACTCATTGGGATAATAGACATAAGTTCAAATTAGTCTGTCCCTACTCTATACTAGGTGACATCCCTACTTAACAACCGTCCATCCTAGCAAAAGGTGTCAGCCGTGGTGACTTCCAGAGAAGTTCACCCACGTCCTCTGAAATCAGGTGTAATTCTCGATCCTAGCTAAGCTCCTTGCCATCCGACTGCTCTCTCTAGCTCCTCAGCCCATCTGCTCTCTCTCCACCCTCGGGGTGCTGTCCCTAATACGAAACCCCACAATGTGAATGACACGCCTTCAGGTACGCCCCTCTCGGAGGTGTTAACTTTGAAACTTTCCAGTATGGCTCTCTTCCATCTTTGTCCATGCAGACGTCCTTGGGTCCCAGACTTTTCATCGCTTCTAGTTGCTTCTTCAAATTCCTGGTCTACTCCTCCATGTCTGAGTCTAGCATTTCTAACTCTCATACACAATGGGCCTTTCTACTCTATAATCTACTTGGTGATGCACCTGCAAAGGAATATACGCAAATAGGCTCATAGTCTAATAATGTTGCAACATCTTCTAAAAGCCTCTTTTATAAAACATTTCCACATCTAAATGCTAAGCAAAACTTTCAAATGGGCCCGCATCATTTCTGTAAAGTAGGCCTCAGCTTGATTTAAAGGCCAAACAGTTTACATTAGCAATCTCTTGTTTCACTAGGCCTCCAACCTTAACAGCAAATGCATTTTCTACTTTAAGCTAATTGTCAAATATAAAAGGCACAGTTAACTTCAATAAGCAGATCTAAATGCACAATAGTGCTCGATTAAACGCACTTCTCAAAAATGAAAGATTTCATTTTACCAACATTTCTAGGTTATACAGCAAGTGTGGATGTAATTCATAACTTTGGCTCTTCAGATTTCTAATACCAGTTTCTCTAGTTCTCCATCCCACATTGCATTTCAACATGATTAAAGTCCTCTATATATGCGGGTGCTGACTACTTGTACATATGATGCACCCCTACAAATTTCACTGTAAATGGCGCTCTCTCAGTTCCCCCCCTTTGATGACCCGTGTCACCACCTTACATCATCCTCAGGGTAAGAACCAACTAAACCGAGCTTGTGGCCATTTTCCCTCGCTTGAGCATTTCCAACGCTCTCAAGCTGCGGTATTGACTGTCCTGCAGCCTCTCCATTCGCATCTCTTGCGCTCTCATTGATCTCGCCAATCTATTGGACTTGTACCACTTGTACAATCTTACCAAACCCCACAACCCAATCACACATGCCACTGCCATGATAAGGGGTTTCAGTACAAACCCAAGGAAACTCTTCCCCAAATTGGCAAACCAGTTTCCAACTTTCCCAAATCCTTTGCCAACCGTCTCCCACGCATTCTCTTGTCAAGTCCTCAATTTCATAATGGATTGCAGTAATGTTGCTTATATATTTCTCCAGATCCTTAGAATTGTCTGATATATAAGTGCAACATTCTTGGACCTTCAATCGTTTACAGACCCCGCCCTCTTTCGCTAGATTGACGTCTAGGGCAAGACGGTTCTGTAAAACCATTGTCCTAATCGACAACATCTCACCTTCAACCAGCACTAATGACTTGGCTGTATTCATTGACAATTCATCCACTACAGTTGCCAACCGCCGTATCTTTATATCATTCAAAATGACACCCAACATAGGTATCGCTGCTCCAAACACATCTCCCACAATTGCTCCAGCACTTTCCCCTCGCTTTACCCTCCTTTGAGTCCCTCCCTCTAAGAGTGCAAAATCTTCTGTATGATAAATCTTGGGAAAGATAATTGCTAGATAGCAAGTTCCATACCACTTCTCTGGCAACCTCACATTTGCATTCCTTCCACAAACAAAATATACAGTAGGAACCACTTGCACCACGCTCTTCAGGAAATCTTTGGTGTAGTATTCCAATGTGAAGGTGTGTTCACACGTAGTATGACCCACATACACATTTTCATAATAAGTCTGTGGTCTGTGAAGATACAACTTCCCTTTCTGCACTTCATCTAGAGATATTGGACCATAACTCCCTCTAGACTTATGCTGCTTCTCTTCCTCCGTCCAATCTACCTTACCTTGCCCTGAATCTCGCAACTGTTTTTGCTTCGTGTACCTATCTTCCACTTGTTCAATGAACTTCTTCTCCGTCTCAGATAATGAGCAGGTCAAGTTGTGTCGATGTGCATACGGTGTGTCTAGCTCCTGGGTGGGAATGAAAAAATATCCAAGTCTGTCCTCTGATTTATAATAATCCCACTTGTTCAAATGCTTGTAATTCGGGACTTCTGGTAACACAGTATCATAATTCGAAAAGAAATATTCAAAATGATTTCGCCCATAAAGTATACTAATCAGCAAACTACAGGATATTCCATATGTCAAAGGAAGGTGATGGTATCTAATACCCTCATCTACAGAAGCTGGCAATTGCATACACACATAAGTCCTTCGCATTCATCGCATCAATGTATTCATACAACAACTTTGCATACGCATTCTGCCCAAAATTTCCCTTTGACAGATCTGTATGTAACCTGCGACTTTCTGCAGCCAGCAAAGCTTTCTCTCTTCGCTCTCTGTCTTCTTTCTGACTAGGGGTGGTAGGTGTCGGTGTCCCCCCAGCCTTCTCTACCTGTTTGTGTGGTGCAAAATAGGAAACTAAAACTACTATAGCTATAAGGAGTATCACTCCTCCTAAAAGAGTGCCTACTATGCACTTGGCTCTACGATTCGGGTTCCCAGGCGCCATGGTCTCAGCACAAGGTAGTTTGTTCTCGGAAAGTACCCAAAAGTCTCTTTCTTTGTTATTTGAGTCTCTCGAACCACCTCGGAAAGCAGAAATCCCCGTTTTCAGTTCTTCTTTTGTTTCAACAATAGTCAGCCCTAACCCTTCTCCGTCCTCTGTGGAAAGTCCCTAAATTTGTTCTTCTTCCACTTGGCTCTAGGTTAAGTTCAACAGCTATTTACAAAGTCTTTTCAACGTCTTTTCAAGTCCTTAATAATCAATGATGATACTTGATCCGATTGCCTGCAACACATAGTCTAAAAGTTCCATGCGGAGCACAACTGCGTCATAAGCTGGTATATCTGGACCAAATGTAGGAAAAATCAGTCTATCCAGAAGTAAATCACGTATCTTGCTTAGGTAAGGGGGATTGGGAATAGTGAGTGTTAGTACTCCTTCAATTTCAAGTCCAGGTACTAACAGTATCACTTACATCTTAACATTTGGGATCGTACTGGTCACCGCCACTGACCTCACCCTCCCGGACCTCAGTACCCCTGGCATTTGTGAAAGGGTAGGTCCACTCTGGAGTGGCATATCTTCGGCAAGGTACTCTCACCCTCCTTGACCTTCTCGGACCCCTTTGCTCAGCTCCTTGTTCTCCCTCTTCCGGATCTGAGTCTTCGGACACAGGGGCAAGATCTATTTCGGAAGCCAATCTCACATTCATTCGCGTCCGTCTCTCGGGCCAATGATCCTCTGCACTTCTTGTCCTTCTGTTTCTCGTTTGCACACCCTGTTCGTCTCCACTGTCAACCTCCTCTGCGCTCAGATCACCTTTTCCGCCACTTCCTCCTTCTGAGGCAAATTCCGTGTCACTTTCGTCTTGGCCGTTTCCTGCCTGATCAGGGGAGTCCCCAACTTCCACAGGCACCCCCACAGCTTGACTTGCCCCCTCTGATGAATCCTCTTCTTCGTTATTATTTTCATCTACGAGAGGAGCTGTTCCCTCCACGGGTGCTGGGACTCGTCGGGTGTGAGAAGCATAGACCCAATTTGGCAATCCGCCACACTTCCCAGCAGTAGTAGTGACTAGAATCACTTGAAAAGGGCCTCTCCAACGTACATCCAGGCAGCTCTTCCGCACGTGCTTCCGCACCAGGACCCAGTCACCAGGGCACAGGTCGTGACAAAGGTCGCTAGAAGCCGGGATTTCAGCAGCCTGCACCTGAAGAGACACAGAACGTATGACGTCAGAAAGTCCCCTGCAGTAATCAAGGATCAGGTCATCTGTGATATTCAGTAAAGCAGTTGTAGGAATAGATGGCAGACTCATAGCCCTCCCCATCAGCACTTCATGAGGTGAAAGCCCTGTCCTCCTGTCTGGGGTACTACGCATACTCATTAGTACCAACGGCAATGTGTCGGGCCACTTCAGGGATGTGGATGAGCACACTTTCGCCATTCGGTCTTTAAGGGTTCCGTTTATTTGCTCCACTATGCCAGAAGCCTCTGGACGGTAGCTACAATGCAGTCTCTGGTCTATGTTCAAGGCAGAGCAGAGCATCTTCACAACATCGCTATTAAAGTGCTTTCCTCTGTCCGATTCCAAAGAGGTCGGAACCCCGAATCGTGGCACCAATTCCCTCAACAATAGTTTCGCTACTGTGAGTGTATCGCACCTACGAGTGGGATATGCCTCAACCCATCTAGAGAACACACACACAATCACTAAGACATACCTGAGGCGATTGCACCTCGGCATCTCAATGAAATCTATCTGCATCCTATAGAAATGTCCGCCAGACCTCCCAATGTGACTCAATGTAACAGGTGTTCTTTTCCCAACATTCAGCTGTTGACAGGTTACACATCTCTGACATACTGCTTCCGCAGCCTGTCTAAATTTTGGATTAAACCACGTTTGTCTGAACACACGCACCATCGCATCCCTTCCTAGATGCACAGGACCATGTATCTGTCGTGCCATTGCACTCACCAGCACATTTGGCAACACAGCTCGTCCATCAGCCGAAACCCACATATCCAACTCTCCCTTGACACAACCAGCCGATTCCCACACCCTTCTTTCATAATCGGACGCTTGTCCCTGCATGTCTCTCAACTCCTCCCATGTGTCTGCCACCTTAAGCATCATGCTTAGTTCGGTTCTTTCCCTTGGCCCCTCAATAGTTTGTTCGGTAAAGGAGTATCCCTGCTCCGCACAGTATCGTGCAACTTCATCAGCATAACGATTCCCCATTGTCACAAAATCCGTACCTTTGGTATGGGCTGTACATTTTACCATGGCTATCTCTGCAGGACCTTGCAAGGCCTCCAGCAATAACCTGATAAATTCGCCATTCCTTATTGGGGAGCCCGATGATGTCATGTAGCCCCTTTGAGACCACAATTGACCGAAGTCATGAACCACCCCAAACCTATATTGGCTGTCAGTGAATATGGTGATCCGAATCCCGTTGGCTGCCAAACAGGCACGCGTCAACGCAATTATCTCAGCCACCTGCGCGGAGTGTACTCCTTCCAGACAGGCTGCTTCAATTATTCCAGAAATAGTACAGACAGCAAACGCTGCTCTCAGCTGACAAGTATTGTCTCTTACACATGAGCCATCCACAAAGTAAATTTCATCAGGGTCTGTCAATGGCTCATCAACAATATCCGGTCTAGGTTTGGTGCACAGTTCAGTCACATCAAGACAATCATGGTCTTCCCAATCATCTTCTATATAATTTGGTAATGGCAACAAAGTAGCAGGATTCAAGACAGAGCACCTCCTGAGAGTCACATTCTCCGCAGCAAGTATAACCAGCTCGTAGCGTGTGAGTCTGTTGTTGGTCAAGTGCTGCGTCTTGGTCCTGGTCATCAACAATTCCACAGAATGAGGTACATGCACTGTCAGTGGATATCCCATCACGATACTTTCACATCTTTCAATGCTGACACCTGTTGCAGCAACGGATTTGAGACATCCGGGCAACGCTGAGGCTACTGGATCTAAGGTAGCCGAGAAGTATGCAACTGGTCTACGGACTCCTCCATGGTCTTGCACTAAGACTGCCAATGCACACCCCTCTCTCTCGCAGCAGAACAATGCAAATGATTTGGTGTAATCGGGCATTCCCAGAGCTGGAGCGCGACACAGGTCCTCTCGCAGCTCGAGAAAGGCCATCATACAATCTGTGTCCCATGGTACCGGATCACTCACGTCCTTGTGCGTCAGTTTCTGCAATGGTTTCGCCTTCAGGGAAAAGTTAGCAATCCACTGTCGGCAGTAGCCAACCATACCTAAGAACATCCTAACCTCTCTTTGTGTCGAGGGCACAGTCATTCTCATGATAGTCTCAATCCTGTCAGGCGACACCTTTCTCTTTCCCTTCTCTATTCTGTGACCCAGATACTGCACTTCTTGCAGGCAGTACTGTAACTTGCTGGGGGACACCTTGTGTCCATTCTCTCCCAAGTGGTTCAACAAGGCAATGGTGTCAATCCTGCAAGCATCTTCTGTGTCTGACGCAACAAGGAGGTCGTCTATATACTGCACAAGAACCGAGTTCTGCGGCAGTACCAGACTCTCAAGATTCCTTTTCAGCAACTGATTAAAGATCGATGGGCTCTCTGTATACCCTTGTGGGATACGACACCATATTAAGACGCGACTCTCTATTTTGAACGCAAAAAGAAATTGGCTCTCCTCGTGCAATGGGATGGAAAAGAAAGCCTGACACAAATCAATCACAGAAAACCATTCAGCTTGGAACGGTATCTGAAACAGTATCACTGATGGATTCGGTACCACAGGACAGCATGGAACAACTATGTTGTTAACCTTTCGTAAATCCTGCACAATCCTGAACTTCCCACTTGGCTTCTGCAACCCCATTATCGGAGAGTTACAGGGACTGCCCATAACCTCCTTTAGGATTCCCGGTCTAATCATGGACTCAATCACGGGTCTTATCCCTGCAATTGTTTCCGGAGTCAACTTGTACTGGGGTGTCCTTGGGAATTCAGCATTCGGCCTCACTTGAATTCTAACTGGCTCTACTCCTTTAATCAATCCGATTTCCTCCCCTGTAAAGTCCCACACCTGTGGTGAGACTGAATCTCTCCGGTCCCAAGGGAGTTCTTCCACCGTCAAAGCAGGGTACAGTTCGATGCACACATGCGTATTTGCAACCTTAAAATCTGCATCGTCATCGTTTGTCTGCAACTCAACTCCCTTGGGGGTACAATAGATGGTGCAATTGAGTTTACTCAAAAGATCCCTTCCTAACAGGCACACAGGACTAGAATCACACACTACGAACTGGTGTCTATCTCTGAAACTTCCGATCTTCATCAGGGACTGGCTCAGTCAAGGGGTTTGTCATTCTTCTGTTTGCTACTCCTACAACGTGTATGGTCTGTCCTGAAAGGGGTAAGTTGGGGACTACCGCAGACCGCACAGTGGAGCGAGAGGCACCAGTGTCAACCAGAAAGGTGGTGGGATGACCATCTACATCTGCCTCTACAAACGGTCCTCTCTGATCTACCTCCAGTACTGCTCCAAGAGTACAGCCCTCCTCCCCATCCACATACCGTCCGGTCACTGGGTCAAATTGGTAACACTCGTCCCCTTCCACTATGAAAGGCATCTGCTTGTATACCTTGTTCCCTGTTGAAATCTTCGGTGGCTGGGGAACCGGAACCCTAGGGGCTGACGTCCCCCCTTTCGTCGTCTGGAACTTGGTCACTGTCACCTTCCGTACCGGAGAGGCTTGTACTTCCTCCTCCTCCTCCTCCTGTACCTGATTGTCTGGGTTATGGGGGCACTCGCGTCTCCAATGCCCGACCTTATTACATTGGTGGCACTTGGTCGTCTTTTTCAGGGTCGCTATATCTACCCTTGGTCTCGGACCCTCCTCGTTGTCCCTCTTCTGTCCCCCTGATTTTCTTCCCAAGGTGCCATTGCCTGACTGACCCTGTCCTCCCGATTGCATCTGTACTAACATCAGTTTGTCCTTCAGCTTCCTTGTCTTTGAGTCTATCTCGTCACTGCAATACCTCGCATATCTCAAGATCTCATCCAGAGGCTTGTTTTGCCAACAGATTAAATGTTGCTGAATCATAAGGCAAATATCAGGCCTCAGTCCCAGAACAAATTTGGATACGAACTGTCCCATGTCCTTTGGGTCCATCACATCTAACCCACTGTACTGCTTAAAAATCTGCCATAGCCTCTCGTAATATTCATGCACTGTTTCCTTTGGTTCCTGCCTAGTCCGATCTATTTTCACCCAATCAATGTCCTGTGGAGGTACCTTGGTCTTCAGCCACGTGATCGCTTGCTCATACTTTGCCATCACCCTGGGTGACGGTCCATTTGTGGCGGCATCTCGCTCTGGCTCCGCTGTGGGCCATTCCACACTGACCTTACATGCTATCCACAAATCACCTGGAACCACAATGTCAAACAGCGTGTTCAAATCAATCCACAGCACCTTTGAGATTTTAACGAACCTCTCTACCTGCTTGTACCATTCCACTGGACTCTCACGTAACTTTTGAAATGTGTTCGTAAAGGCAGCCAGATCTCCCCTACTCCAGGGTACATGTACATAACCCCCATGAGCCACCTCCCGCAAGGGGTACGCTTCTGTATGCATCAATCCTCCTCCCGGGGATGTCTCAATAGCACTTCGTCTAACCGTCTTCTTCTTTGACCACCTTTCTTCCCACTTCTCCAAATTTGACCACGTTCGGATTCCCATAATCAGTTCCCTGATGTGAGTTTTTAATCCGATCGCCCTCTTTTCTTCTAGATCTTGGTCCGAGTACTGCAACCTATGGCCACCCTGCAGCGCTTTTGTCTTTGTCAAATCCACAGCATACTTATTCGCTAGTTCCGAGAGTTTCTCATGGGCTGTCCTAGCTCTCCGGGTAACATCTTTAGCCACAAACAACAGCTCGTCTGGTTCATAGAGTTCTATTCTTTCTAGTGGCAATGTACCTTCCACTATTTCCTCCACTTCTGATTTCAGCCTCAGCACATCTAACCTTCTTGCCTTAATTGCGGCCCTCAATGTACCTTGACTAGAAGTCCCATTAGAGTCCCTCCCGCCACAGTCCTGGCTCTCTCGTCTGTTCTCTTCAGGTGTGTTAGGGGGAACCCTTCTGTTTTCCCAGCCTTCACGGTCCCACTCTTGTCGGCTATCTCCGGAGGTGTGGTGGGATGCCCCCCTATTCTCCACACTTCCGCGTTCCTATTCCTGTCTGCTTTCACCAGGTGCGCAGTGGGACACCCTCCTACTTTCCTGGTTCTCGGACCCAAACACATTCCTCGATCTATCGCTCTGAGTGTCCACAATGGTCGCCCAAGTTCTCAAATCTGGCCTTAATTCCCTCCTCGGCCTCGGTCCTCTCAGATCCATTGGTCCTCTCCAACCCATGTGCTCCTCTGAGGAGTCTGCTGATGCTGCCAAAGGAGTGCTTCTTTCTACGGGCTTTGGCAACTGCCTCCACCCATCTGCCACGTTACTCCTGTCCTCACTGAAACATCTCTCGCTCTCTCTTTGTGGTGAACTCTCGCATTGTTTCTGTTCTGGATTGTACACGGATACTATGGGACCTATGGTAACTGGTACCGTAAGAGCATCTGGCAGTTTCTGAGAGTGGACGCCCTCTTCTACCCGAACTTTTTGTACTGTAAACCTTCCCACTACTCTCGCCACTGGGGAAGGTGGAGGTACCCTTTTCCCTTCTTCTGGGCAAAACTTGTCCCCTAAGGTACTTGACTCACTCACCATTTTTCCCCCTCCATCCCCGTCCGAGACTCCCCAGTTCTTTGCTGGTGTTTGCGTTCCTTCCAACTCAGGATTGTATGGAGGTGGTCTCTCTGACAACAGCCTCTCTATCAGGCTGTCGTCTGTCTCACTGTCTTCATCCTCCGTACTTTTCCTCTGTGCATCCCCTGTCTTTTCCAGCAATGGGTACAACCTATCCCCTTCTATGGTCTGTACCCTCCACCTCTTGGCCAATGCATCCCATCTCGCATCTTGGACCGCCCTAACTGATCGTTTCACCCTCTCTTGTCTCCTATCTCTGTTCCGTTCATGGGCTACCCTGATCCATGCATTTAGTGCTTCGAACTGTGTTGGTCTGGGCAAGGGTCGCAAAGCAGCCATAATCGCTTTCAGCTGATACAACACCTCTAGTCTAAACATTCCATATTTAGGAAATGTCAATTCTTCGTTTCCATCTGTCATCTTACACCAGGTACTAAGCCACAATATGGTGTGTAACCCAACATTCGTTGCCATATAATAAGCTGGAGTATCCTCGGGTGGAGCCTCCTCCCCTCCCCGAGGTTCTATCCTGTTGTCGCCCTTGAAACATTTCCGCAACAATTTAAAACATTTCATGATGAAAAGCCACAACGTTTCCTTGTTTACAGCACTCATTTACTTCCTGATGACAATCTACCAATCCCAGCGCGGCTTCTCACTAACCGCCCTATCCCAGCGCGGCTCCGCGCTAGCCGACCAATCCCAGCGCGGCTCTTTCTGACGTCACTCGCCTCCGTTTCACAGCAGTTCCCCTCCTCTCTCCGTTCTTCTCGCGGTCTCGCATGCGTCCCAATCATACACTGAAAATGATTACTTCCGACCAAGCAACCACTTCCCTGACTGTACGGCCACAGTCTAACTGTAATTGTCACCAAACCGGCAAATGTCTGTCCGCGAACGACCGGACAATCACCTCAACTGATAGGTTACAAACTCACGGCAACTTCCGACCAGCGTCCGTTACCCACGCACTCACACATTCGTTCCCCCTATCTCGGTCCTGCGGGCGATCAATGGTACCTCATAACCCCCTTAACAATGGTCGACAATTACTTTGGGTGTTCGATACACCCGAACCACTTAAACTCCCCTCGAGCTTAAGATTTTCACTGGTTGCGCGCGCTCACAACCTGTTCTCTTTCACACTACAGGCACTCAACTCCGCAAGACAATACAACATACAACACAACATAACCGCAATCTAACAACGCATGACCCTTTTCATACTCACTCTCCTCCGACCTGCTGCTTTCTGCCGCACTGTCACTTTTCGTCAGTTTCCATGGAACTCCATCCGTCCGCAGCTTTCTGGACACTCTTCATTGCTTCTCTATGGGCCTCGGGGAAATCTCAACCTAATTCTAGATTACCCTCACTCCAGAAGATAAACCATCCTACTCTGCTACCAACTGGAAAGGCGGGATTTTGCCTCTAGAGTCTGCTTACCATTCTCCAGAATCCCGTCACAGGTCGACTAGACCTTTTTACCTGTCATAGAGTGAATTAGGCAATCCGGTCTATAGATTCAACAACAATTTTAGAAATCCCAATAGCTTCCCCCAAGAACCACTGACCAAAACTAAGTTTGAAGATTTATTACATAACCAAAAATAACTGAAGATACAAGCACCTCAGCAAGAGGTTCAAAAGATACACTGGGACTAATACAAACATAATTCTACGGAAAAGTCTCAAGCGACTGATGAATAATACGAGAATCAATTCCAGTATCATCAGACTGAACAAAATAGCTATAACCTGGGTTCTAGTACTCATTGGGATAATAGACATAAGTTCAAATTAGTCTGTCCCTACTCTATACTAGGTGACATCCCTACTTAACAACCGTCCATCCTAGCAAAAGGTATCAGCCGTGGTGATTTCCAGAGAAGTTCACCCACGTCCTCTGAAATCAGGTGTAATTCTCGATCCTAGCTAAGCTCCTTGCCATCCGACTGCTCTCTCTAGCTCCTCAGCCCATCTGCTCTCTCTCCACCCTCGGGGTGTTGTCCCTAAAACGAAACCCCACAATGTGAATGACACGCCTTCAGGTACGCCCCTCTCGGAGGTGTTAACTTCGAAACTTTCCAGTATGGCTCTCTTCCATCTTTGTCCATGCAGACGTCCTTGGGTCCCAGACTCTTCATCGCTTCTAGTTGCTTCTTCAAATTCCTGGTCTACTCCTCCATGTCTGAGTCTAGCATTTCTAACTCTCATACACAATGGGCCTTTCTACTCTATAATCTACTTGGTGATGCACCTGCAAAGAAATATACGCAAATAGGCTCATAGTCTAATAATGTTGCAACATCTTCTAAAAGCCTCTTTTATAAAACATTTCCACATCTAAATGCTAAGCAAAACTTTCAAATGGGCCCGCATCATTTCTGTAAAGTAGGCCTCAGCTTGATTTAAAGGCCCAACAGTTTACATTAGCAATCTCTTGTTTCACTAGGCCTCCAACCTTAACAGCAAATGCATTTTCTACTTTAAGCTAATTGTCAAATATAAAAGGCACAGTTAACTTCAATAAGCAGATCTAAATGCACAATAGTGCTCGATTAAACGCACTTCTCAAAAATGAAAGATTTCATTTTACCAACATTTCTAGGTTATACAGCAAGTGTGGATGTAATTCATAACTTTGGCTCTTCAGATTTCTAATACCAGTTTCTCTAGTTCTCCATCCCACATTGCATTTCAACATGATTAAAGTCCTCTATATATGCCGGTGCTGACTACTTGTACATATGATGCACCCCTACAAATTTCACTGTAAATGGCGCTCTCTCATGCTTGTTCTTATTGGGATGAGGAGGGGCAATGTGCTTTTGCTGTCCATGCTCTACTTGCCCTGTCGATTTCCCTTACAATGCCAACAACGTTCCTTTTTGGTTGGCTTAGGGGAGGGACAGGGAATTGCTGTTGCATGTGTAATATACCAACACTACTCGGATATCAGCGTGATATTGCTGGTACCAGCTCATTGTGCAGATGCTGTGTGCACATGCTATGTGCATGAGAGAAAATTGACCTCCCAATACCCCTGCTTCATCTGTGCTTAATGTGCAAGGGAGTTAAATTTGCACTGGCTTTTCCCATGCTTTTATGTTGGACTTTGGGATTACTTTTTTTTATAGCTCTTTTAGTGGTGTTTGTTCAACAATTAGGCATAAATGGACAGGACAACAATGTGTAAGACTACAACACATAAGATGGTTAAAACATTGGCAGGAGAAACGTCATGTATAATGTAAGGAAATTCCTTTTTTACATGATCAACCACGAGTTTTTAGACAGATGCTGCTTGTTTTTTCAACCCTGAAGGTGAACAGAGGCCTTCTAAACAGACCCTAGTGCCATTGTTCTGAGCCTTAAAAGGTATATGTCTAAACGGCTCACCCGAAATTGGCATAAGATAACTTGCTTTTAAGTCATTAGAATAAGCTACCAGGGGTACCTCGAGCCTGTAAGTTATAGGGTCTTTCATGGAATGCTGCACTTATTGTGCCACCATGAGTGTGACAAAGGAAAGTGTGACTCCTAGCCCGACATTCCTGGTAGGCAGAGCAATTCTTTTTGGAAATTTTAATTTACCAACATGAGTATATACCAAAAATGAAATATAAATTGTCTTCTTTTTTAAACCGTCAAAATAAATAAATAATAACCGCAATAACAAAGCATAATACATATCAAGCAATTCTAAATGATAACTTGGCTTTGCCATTTAAATTAATAGCAAAGCTTAAACCTTCCTTTTTAATATTTATAAGTCACCCCCTAAGTCAGGGCTACTGTGCCCTAAATGCAAGGTGCATTATATTAAAGAAGTTGGATATGTAGTTCTTAACTTTACATGTCCCGAAAGTATATACCCATAATTGTCATTTTTATTGTGGAAAATAGCCCATTGGGGAGCACAAGTTTACTCACTGATAGTTCAGCAGTGCTAACATCTGAATGGGACTACTAAATATGATACTTTAAGGTATCAAAAGAATTGATGCTCAAATCGAGTTTAATGTAACTTTTGCTCAAGTAGGAACTTTAGTAAGTAATTAATATGAAATGAAATAGTGCACTTGAAATTAATGCAAGTTAGAACAAAGTATGAAACTTAGGTAGGCTAAGCTGTGTAGGAGCCTGCCCGTCTCCGAAAATAAGTTGCCAGGGAACCGAAGTTGCTTGGAAACAGAGTGCTAAACCCTTTAAAGCCCGTGGGCTTAATCTCAGTTAGTTTTTTACATTCAAAATACATTTTAACAACAGTTTAGTGTGGATTAAAAACAAATCTTGTATATGTTCCAACACATTTCCGTATAAAATCCCTTCAACACCAAAGTTGACAGCTGTGTCTTGGATCAATAGCGATCAATCCCAATGCATTTCGGGTGTCACGCACCCTTCATCAGGGGTCACTGTAAAAACAATTTCAGTATGGTTGTGCATGCAATTATACTATCTTACATGAAATCATCCACTTGAGCAATAAATACTTTCCAAAAGCACCAGTGCCACTGCATAGAGCATCATTTACAATATATGAAAACCCCATTGGGAGCATTAGGAAGAAACAACATAGCGGATACTGAGGCCAGTAAGTGGCTCATCCTGTATAATATATTATAGAAGCAAGAGTTAAAAAGTGAACAGGCATACGTGTTCCCCATTCAACACAGGATACCATGTGTTTGTGTTACTGCAACAGCAACCAAACACACCCACCCAGTGAGAACCCAAGTGAACAACGGATGTCCCCCCTTTTAATTTTTGCTTCCGTACCTTTCAGGTTCGGATGCAGCAACTATGTGGTATTCAATTTCTACTCGGCAGATCTTGTCTCCCTTGTGCTCCCTTACTCATGCCGCAACCATTAATTGAAATCGACACACCTGTCGGGTGCGTACCTGGTGATGAAGTAAGTGTCCCGTTTTTGCCCTTATACCAGGTTCTTAGTGGCATGTGCAGATTCCTTCGCTTGTCTCCATAGACATCATAAGTGTTTTCTGTTACAGAGCTACGGTCTCCTTTTTGCGGCCTCCCTCATTTTCAGATGCTACTAAGTGTCTGCCGATGTACTACTGATACAATACCAATTATACATAGCAACATCCTTTGCCAGGTGATCCAGTAAGTCTACACAACTCCTAATAGTGCGCATATTGCCTTGAAACACATTGAGCTCTGCCTGTTCCCTTTTCTTGAATTTTCTTGATCTCTCTTGACTTTCTGTGACTGCGCTCTGTGCACCTTAAATAATAATTATTGCACACAATTACCTCTATAATGCCAGATCTTGTCTTAGTGTGTGACCCTTTTTTCTGCACACCTTTAATTAATGAATTGTGCATAATGAAAAATGTCTGGTCGTGACATAGGCTGTCACAAATGATGTGCGTGTATGTGTTTTTTAACCAATTGAACTCTTGATTTCTTCTTACTTATTCTAATGGTTGACCATAATTAATGTTTTTTTAATGTAGTCACTGGGAGCACTAGCTCATTATTAGATGTAATGTACCATTGACCCAGGGATCATACATAATTTCATTTTACCATTTTTTATAGATTCTTCTTGCTCACTAACCTTTCTGTCCTGATGATGATCTTAAATCAGCGAGATCGAAACACCGTTGACCCCCATACAAGAAACTCCTTTTATTGTTTCAAATTACACCTAGGAGTTTCTACCCTTGTTGTCAATGCCATGCATATATTTTAAAAGTCACTTTCACTCATCACATCACGCTTGCTGTCACTTCTTGTGAGCACTTGAAATATATTCTCAATATTGTTGAAAATAAATACTGCACGTTACATAAACTCTTCTGTGTCCCTGTCAAATAACGACCTTTTTGCTCTATCTGGCATTAATTACCCTATATGCCCACTTGATAAAGGCCTTATGATTAACACCACCTCAAATTCAATTGTTCTTGTTTACTTTGGACCTCAATGGCCTTGTAGGAACCACTGTTTTCTCCAAACATTATCGTCAGCCTAGGTTCAAATGTTGGGGATCCCTTGTTTTTCTTACTACGGAAAAATATTTATAAAGCACACATTTGCCAACCAGTTTCTTGATGCTGGTGACCAGAATATGACTTGCAGCTCATAAACTCATTTATATGCTTGTAGGAACAACCAAGTTTTCAAGAGTCATCTAAATTTGGGATAACAGGATGCTGATCTAATATTAGATGGGAAGGAGTTCCAGCACCTCCTTTGCTCTTCCTCTAAAAAAAGGAAATGACCAGAAGGTTGAGCTGCAAGGACCTCAGATTGTGAGTAGAGTGTACCTGTAAATGACTGAAGAGAGAAAATCAGAGCAGGTGCCATGAAGGGATTTGAAAATAGTACACCAATCTTAAAAGCAGAACGCTGTTTAACTGGTAACCAGTGAAGTTTCTTCATCAGAGGTGTAATATGACATCTCCTTGGCTGTCGGCAAATCAATCTAGCTGCCTGGTTTTGTACCAACTGTAGTGTCGTGCCTGTAGCCATGCATATAGCCGTGGTTGGCAAAATACCACGGAAGATGGTTGGCAAAAGGACGGAAGATCCATCGGCACGCATGCGCCTGAAGTAACGCATGCACAGTACGACACAATTTAAGCCCGCCTCGCGCCCTCGGAAGTGCTTCGCGTTCGAGTTAGTTTCCTGATTTCGTTCCGGGTCACGGTGAAGGCGTCCGAGGAGGTGTAGGCGTTGTTTGTGGCATTGCGGTTGCGAGGTATCGTCTGGTGCTATATCTATAGTCCGTGAGTACTGTCGGGTTCTGTCCGACTTCCTAGTATTTTTAATCTGCCGACGCTAGTACTTTGTCGAGTGTTTCGATCTTCTTTCCATTTTCCTTGTTGTTCGGGGCTGGTTTGTTATCCTGAGCCGGTTGGTTGGAAAGTCTGTGCTACAAAATAGTGTGGCCTTTTTGTTTGCCTGTCATTTATTTTCTTTTTAGTGGGTTCTCATAGACTTTGAGAATCTATGTAAATGCTAAACAAAAGCATTTATTGAATACGCTCCATAGTTGTTTTACAAGGTTTGTGATATTCCAACAAACCTTTCAGGAGAGCGTTTTTGACTTTGCTTATTGCAATTACAGAGTTCAAGTCCAGTCCTACTAAGGTGAGCCTTTCACTTCTTAAGAGAGATTCAAATATACCTTACTTGCACCAGCATAATATCTTTTGTTGTTTTCTATTTGTAGAATCCTAAAATCACTACCCTGAAACCCACATGTGCATTAATTCAGACGTCAGAGGGAAACCTTAATGCTTAAAGTTCTCCTTGATTCAGTTATCTTTATAGCCACCCTACATGATAAGTCCCCATAGAGCAAAGGGAGGGTCTGATATTAATTACTTGTGTTCTCTTTACACAGCTGCCCTGTTTTCCTGAAGTGCAGAATTCCTGATCTCGGTGAAGACTGCTGAAACCTTGTTTTCTCCCTATTATCCTTGTTTTGTTTCCCTCTTTCCCCCTGGTCACCATTCACTGTGTTGGTATTGTAAATAACACATGTTGGTGATAGGGTGAAGGTGCGGAGTTCTCTTCTGGATCCGTGACGCTCCTGAGACAACAGACAGAAGCATTACATGTAGTCTCTTTATCAGACATTCGAGGAGACTAAGATAAAGCAAATTTGCATAGTCAATATGAGAGATGACTAATGCGAGAACAACCTGGACAAGGGTTTCAAAGGTAAACTCTTTCCAATGTCTAATCTTCTGGAGATGGAAGAAGCAGGAAGAGACTACTGACCCAATTTCATTGAAAGATTTGGCAAGAACTCCTAGGCTCTTCACGGAGGTTTGGGGCTGGAGACACATGCCCATTTCGGCGGGACAAAAGTTGAAATTCCATGGATTTTGAGAACCTTCAACCAGGACAAGCTCTGACTTGTCAGGGTTTCATTTTAGATGATTGCCATTCATCCAGTGATGGGTGAATAGCATGTTTTTTTTAAAGTTCAAGTTTGAGTCCGGAGTGCTATTGATTGCAAAAAGAATTTGCATATAGTCAGCATGCTTAAAAGTGCACACATTCATTTTCATCAAGGACTGTACCAGAAGATAAATATATAAATTAAAAAGATGGGTGGACAACGACAATCCCTGAGGTATACACGGCATGTCCGGGAAGTTGAACCGACAAGGAACAATCTTAAAAAAAAGACACAGACCATTTAAGCTCCCTTGCTTGGATACACGCGGCATTGACACAACTTACCAGAAGTTATGGACGACCACGTCAAAGGGCGCAGATAGATCATGAAGCACACGTGAGTGCGAAGTGCCCTTGCCAGCCTCTTCCCTCAATTCATCCAACACGGTCAGGATTACTGCCTCAATTGAGTGAGATGGGTGAAGGACCGCCTGGTGGGAATCAAGGATGCAAGATTGGTCAAGGAAAGAACAGAGGCAGTTGGCAACATGAGCTTCCAACACTTTGGCCAAAAATTGAATCAATGGAATGGGGTGGTAGTTACTCAAAACAAAAGGGTCTGCACCAGTTTTCTCTAGGAGTGGGACCACAATTGCTTTCTTAACCCGTTTACTGCTTCCGCGATTTTGCTGAAGTGCGGCACTTCCGCAAAATGGGTGGGGCCGCGTCGGCCATTGGCCGACGGCAGCACTGGGGAGGTAGTGCTATTGGTTGACGGCAGCATGGAAAGGGTTAAAGGCACCTTAGTAAGCAAGTTAAAGAAAAGTTTCTTACTAATACTGAGTAATTCTGTAATAAAATAGGGATTCCTATCCCTAACTGGTAGGTTCCCAGAAGGGGAACTGTAAGGGATGCTAGCTTTAATGGCAATAATATTATCAATAAAAAAGGAATTAAGAGCATCACAAAAAGATTGAGTAAGGGGTATGTTTTCTGCCACTCTTTCAAGATTAGATAATTCCGAAACAATTGCAATTATGTCTTGTGCCATGTTGATTGAATTCAAAATCTTTCTAGAAAGATCAGTAGCCTTAGCATGTAAAATTGAGTTTTTGTATTGCTTGAATTGAACCTGATAGATACCTTTTGTCTGGAGAGCAATTTATTTCACAATTACGTTTAGTACACTGAAGAGCTAGTTTTGCAAGTTTAAGATCATCCAAAAAACCATTTCTGAGCATCATGGTGCCTAGCCAGGCTAACTTTCCTAAGAGGAGCATGACTATTGCTGGCATCTGCTAGCCATGCAGTAATGACACCATATGTCAGACCCTGGCATTCCCCTTTTCAGCTCATTATTTTAGTGTGTGTTAGTCCAGTAGATTCCATTGAAATGAACTTGCTACAAATCTAACAATGCATTTAGTTCTTACACATTTCCGGGGACTGCAATATGGTGTTGATGGGAACATGAGTGTGTTGTTAATATTAATGGACAGGCTGCTCTGCACTTAACAAGCAGAGACGTGCCAGCCTCACCAGTTCTCTGCTGGCACCTTGCCTGACTGGAAGCTCTCTGGGAACGACGACAGCGACCAGTCGTACAGGCGGGTCACTGCACACTGAAGGTAACTGGAATTGACTGATGGCAGTAGTTTGTTTTCACAATGAGCTTTTCTGTTACTGACCAAATCTTTTGACTTGCCTCCGTATCAATGACTTTGTAATCCGGATGAGCTTCTTGAAAATGCCAGGCTGCCGCCCACTCAGTGACTGAAGTCATTTCAAATGTTTGGCAATGACTTTTAATATTTTTCATGTATTTTTTTTAATGTCTGGTTTAAGATGGCTTTCGTTATTTGCCAGAACTCATGTAATCACATAAAGAGAGATTTAAAAGTGAATATGAGGAAGGGCCTTTGACTCTGTCTAACGTTTATGTTCTTTCAAGCATTTGATTGGTTAGCAGGTGTGTTATTCGATCAATAAAGTAGCTCCATTGCTTCTTCATATTGAGCTAATTGATCATCTATTGCGTTATTTCACTCCTTAAATTTCAAATAGTACTGTTGCAACTCATGGGCAATGACGTTTCTAAATAGTGCAATGGAATTGTATTAATATACCTTTTTCTCTGACTTAATGAAAATGAACCACATGTGCTTATAATGATAAATTGCTGCCACTCTCAATAAAAACAGAGTTTCAAACTGGCAGGGCCAGGAGCAGCATAACTTGATGGAGGCAGTATGACATAATGGAAATGTGCTGCATTATAGAGTCCCATAGCACTTAAACATTATGAAATGGCAGTGTCATTGAGTTTCTTAGATTATGCATCATCTTAAATATGAGTGACAGGTGAAACCCTTTGGCTTGTAAAGAGCATGCCATCAATTAATTTGGCTATGACTTTATAATCAGTCGCGGACTAGTTTAGGTGCGGAAATCACTTTCACAATCCAGACTAGAGTGGCCAGGAAAATCTCTGACACCATGGGCTCTTTGCACTGCCTGCTCCTCTGCTCACATATCTGTTATGATAGTAAGCACATTTAGAATTTTTCACTACCTAGGAAATAAGGTGCACATTCGTGTTTCATTCAGTTTTAGATCAAAACATCAATTTCACTTTTTTATGTGTTTCCTTGACTGGCTAAATGAACTTCCCCTTGCACATCTAGTTTGATAAAGGACTGACCGGTTCCACCAGGTCTTTGAACTTTCACTGTCTTGACATGGAGAAAATAGCAATTTTAAATAAACAACAAACCCTTCCACTTCTTCCTGTTTTCCTTTTACAGATCTTAGCAAAGAACAGATGTTCTGTTTTATTTGAGTATGCACTGATCCTCCTGCCTTCTGTTCAGAATGAGTGTGAATCAAATGTTTCTGAAAGTAGGTCATACAAGTGATCTACAAAATCAAGGGACAGTGCTGTGAATGAAAATGGTACACACCGTTTTAACATAACAAAGGGATACACAAAGCACAATAATGTATTAGCAAAGAATTAATTGGACAGTTCACACAATAAATGGAATTGCCTCATAATACACTTTGGGATATATTTATTAGAATTCTTTTTTTTTTTATACAGGGCATATTAGTTTCGTTTTTTCAATGTGCGGTGATTGATAAGCGTGACTTTTATCAAAGGATGACAGGCCGAGCTGGCTCTGCAGGAATTTGAGTTCAAAACATGCAGATCACACTCCGTTGTTTGAAGCAACATCTAAATTACCCCACACCTTTTCCATTTTAATGACACTCCTTTTACCCTTATTTTGCCCTTACTAGAAGACTGACAGCCTGACTCTCCCCCCTCCCCAAGGCTTTTCAATCTTTAACTTGCATGATACACCTTGATCTCTGTAGCATCTCCCAGAGCAATCTTGCTGAATTTATGACAGTCCCAGAGGCTTTGCCTCTTTTATATCAGACAATTTCTACTAATTTGAAATTCAAAGAGATGGATATTAGTAGGTTGTAGTTCACGGTTTTGTCATGTCAGTACGAATTGCACAAACCACACAGCAAACGTTCAACAAAGAACTGCAGGAAATCTTTGCATCTCTAGTGGCCACACTGCAACGAAAGTAGACATGTTCCTCAATGAACCATAAACTGCAGTGGAAACAATCCATAATGTCATTTTTCAAAAACAAAATTGCTTTGCATCACCATTGAAGAACTAAAAGGGTCCAGTTTGATACCAAGTTGTGAAGGTGTCTCTGGATGCCAGCAGTGAGTTTTTAACTCGCAAAGCGATTTAAACTTCCAATCGTATTCTTCACAAGATAGTATAAGTAACACCCATATTCAGAGATCTGGATGTGCAGAAAGCAGAAAAGATCAGTCAAGATATCAGTGTCTTGAACCACCTTCTTGACTACCCTTCGTAGTGGTAACCCTAATGCTTTGCATTCCCTTGTCTGGCAGTCGGACACATACAGCACTGGTTTTGTGGCGCAGCCGTGCGCAATACATTTGATGATGTGGCGAGTAAACATATTAGACATGTTTGTACTAATGGCTCAGTGGACTGATGCATCCATTGCAGAAGTCTGTGCTTGCCTTGATGGTCTCAGTTTCAAATCCTGGTGGGTCCACGCAGCCTTTCATCCTTCGGGGGCTGATAAAATGAGTACTATAGAGTTCGGTAATTGTAAACCTGTTATTAAGCCTCAACATGCCTCAAGGGTTGAACCTTCTGTTTACTGTTGTACATGTTATGTAATGCAATGTCTTTCGCAATAGGACATAACTCTTAATTCTTGGATGGGCCTCTGGAAAAAAAGCTGGGTTCATGGGGGAGTACACGAATGCTAACACACTACAAATGAATGCATGTACACACGACGAGAACACGCATTCACCACAACCACTTGCACACACCATATTAAACAAACATCTACAGAGACTCTGTTAGATAAAGCAGGAATGTTGCTTTGATGTAGAACTTACATAAGAATCCGAACAGCTTTATCTAACCAATTGAAAAAGAATACTCTTTTGCTGTTTTTGACAGGTCCTGGAAGTTAAAACTGGCTCGAAATAAAAGCAAACAGAGGTCCCAAGTGTAAGCCGCAATCCTTGCTAGAAATGTAAAAAATAAACTTGTCAAACAGTATTAACGGACTTCCAGTTCTGTGAGATGCACATGTTACTCTGCCACTCTGGATATCTCATTAGCAGAATTTGGGGTTAGTAATGTAGAATCCCAAAAAACAAGTATTTTTAGTTGTAGTTGCAACTATGGCCATCAATTGGAAGGAGCTCAAAAGGCAGAGGAGTTACTTAATAAGTAGAAACTCAATATTTCCAAAAAAGAAGAGTTACTTTTGAGCTTTGAAGTTGATCCGTTCTGTTCTTCAGTAACTCATCTAGCCCAAGCTGCTGATTTCGCCGAAGGGCAGAGCCGCCATCTCTTAGAAGATGGCCTTCCTTAATTCTTATACCTAGTACAAAATACCCCATATGTGATCCTGGATTCACTTTTTTAGGAGACCCTTGTTATGGAAGAGTGGTCAAGCTATGGGGAACAGCACTTATCTTCACTAATTATATGACTGCAGCGGAAGCCGCAAGCTGCCTCCTACAGACAAAAATGCCGGTTGGTCAAAGCTACTGCACTGCACAACCGGAAAAGGAAAATCATCAAGGACCTTCCCTTGTGGGTGGGCACTTTATTAAAAGATGGGAATACATTGAAAGGGTTCAAAATATAGGACTTCATAGGCATCTTCAAAGTAGATGATATAGGGAAGCAGAAAAACATGAAACTAGCTGCAGATGGAGTATGACTTGGCCCCATCAAAGAAGTATAAATATACGCAAACAAACTGGGTTTTGACCACGTATCCCATTCTGACAGATCAGCTGCCATGGGGGATGTAGGGCCATTCAAGAATACTTGGGTAGGATAGCCCTTGATCTCTCAGCAAAAGTAGGGTCGGAAGCCGGTCTGACTCCATAATCTGTACAGTTAGGCATGCTCAACGAGGTGGATCTCACCAGAGCTAAATTAACCCTATGTTCCTCTGGACTCGCGGTATCCAAAGAGAGACATTTCTGCTGACTGGGGTAACAAGATGTGGTCAATGAGACGTACATGGCACATGGCATTAGACAAATGAATAGAGGCAGACAAGATTATATATGAAAACAAGGGATGACCGTGGAAATTTCAGAAAATATGGGGCCTGTAGATTAACTCCTTTAGGCTGGGCAAAATGATGGGCGGGAATGGTACATAGTACGATCAAAGGGGCAAGAGACTATGGAGATGAAATATCTGCTTGGAGTGATTATGAGAGTGCAATGCACTGAATGCCTGTAGAAATAAAGGACTGAAAAATGTCCTTACTAGTTGTATCTGCCTCTCAATATATACATTAGTCTATAGCTTCGAAAAGAAACACACTAGATTATGCCTCAGTAATGCTTCATGATGTAATAAATGTAGAACATCTGTTTTGGTATTATTCACCGTACGACATTAGAGCGTATGTACAAATCTGAAATTATATATACTGAGCAACACCTCACACTGTTGAAGTAGTATTGGTTTGAGTATTTCCACTGGACAAAAAAAAAATTGTTTAAAAAAAATAGAGCCTGGGATCCGCAAACTGCATTAACTGATAAAATAAGAATGTGGACTATGCTTTCAAATTGTTTTGAGATTGAGTGACAATACACTGTCAAGTGTCCCCACTACCCTGAAGCAGCGCAGATGAGTAGTAAACAAGAACTCGTGCTTCTGGGTCCTGAGACGCGGATCCTTGTGTTAAGGTAGCAACTCTCATCAAGGAGTGCTGCCCCCACCTTTCCTGCAGGCATACCTTCTGCCATAGTTGATTCTGGGGAGGCCCAGGCATTTTCTGAGAAACAGCCTTTGTCATGATGCCGGAATCACGCTGTGCCTTTACAGTGCCAGCATTGGAATGAACATGTCATAAACACGCATTCGTTTAGCACGCAAGTCATTACAACAACTTGCTTTAGGAGGGCTCATTGATGGAGAGGTGTTGAATTTAAAACCCAACACCTTCCCTACTGTTGTGCAGACTGGATTTGGTTTAGTTAATGGAAGTAATCTAAAGTCCAGCGCCCCCTCTAGGGTAAATCGTTGTCACGACTTGCGTGGAAAAGAAACATGTTGTTACGACGGGCTCGTACTAATGATGGTGTTAAATAGGTTTTTTTTCTAAACACATGTGTAATTCTGACATACATTTTCCATCTGCTTCTGTAGGTGATGCCCAAAACATGTCAAAACCCCTTCCTAGTCTTCCTAGTCTTCACCGTTTTCCTGTTTCGGCGACTGAGACGGCTCAGTAACTCAAGCATTCGTGTAGACGTCCTTTGTGATCGAATATTGTTAAATACGAAGCACTTGTGACAGCTTTAATTTGCCAACTTTATTGTAAGTCCCCCAGTAGGTTGTGTAAAGGAGAAGCAGGCTTCTTCTACAGGCTCAGCCACGCTTCCTAAACTTCATAGTTATTTATCCTGTGGTAATATTTAATTGTAAAATGTTACATTGCCATGTATTATTACTTTAAAAACAGACCTGTTGATATTTCCAATGTTTGCCTTTCTCTTTAACAGAGTGCTCTGCATAGTCGAATACTATTACTGTTAGGCTCCTGTAGTATTATGAGCATTGTTGCAATAATGCACTTTCCATATATTGGAAACATGCCAACGCTTTGCTAAACAAGTAGTTATGTGGGAGAGGAAGAATTATTATTTACTGCAAAGGCCAGAATGGCGGGAATGCTTTCTCCTGCATACCTTTCAGGTGGCTAGCCTCTAACCCATTGCTCTGTGATTCTGAAAGATGATGTGTGCAGACTCTTGGCAGGAGCAAAACTTATTGGTGGCAGCTAGGCACTGTGGGTTATGAGCCATGTGAGGGCAGTGTGGTTTAGTGTGAAGCTGGCATGGCTTCCAGGAGATGGTTTGAAATTTCAGATGATTGGCGACCAAGGTGACAAACTTCTAAAAGAAGTACAAGTTGGTTCTTGGTTGTGATAGTGACCTGTATCATTGCCGTTGAAGTGCATTCGATACAGTGGATTTATCTTACATGGTGAAATTGAACAATATTACTTTTGTCTCTTAGTGTGGGTCTCTTATCTTTAAGGTAGACCATTTGGAAAAGGGAAGCAGCAGCTTGTATGCTTCTAATGGATAGTTTTCCTGGCAAAATAGTTGTATTTCCTTCATTATTCTCAGCATTTTGTCCCTCACAATACAAGATTAGCCCAGTTTAGTGTAGCAGCAGTCACCATAGCCTCAGCTGCAAACCCAAATTGGCACAGGTTAGTATAGCAACCATCACCATAGCCTTGACTGCAATGAAACTCCTTCTGCCTCATCGGCCTTTGAACAAACAGAAAACAGTCCAAAACAGTAGATTAACCAGAGAACAGACCATCACTGTTGTAATTATTGTGGGGCTTACGCACATTTTCTGGGGAAGCTAACAAACGTACCAGATTTTATTTTGGATCCACTGAACCAATTCTCAAAAAAACTGTTTGAAATGTATCTCTGTATGACCAGACGTACTAACCTATTTTGCAGCCACAACTACTCTGATTCACAAAGTAGGAGTGTTTGTGATGGTAAAATAGTTGGTTTTATATGTACAAAATCCATTTTAGAAGTTGATAAACCTATACCAACTCCTGAAAGGGGTTTCCAAATGGGTACTGATTTGCAATTTGAAAAGGGCATATTCAGGCCTTCCTTCCAAATTACGAATCAATATTCTCTATATTCAAATGGTTTGCAGACGGATTTCTGGTTGCAAGCCATTTGAGTAACCGACTACCAAGATGGACCTGTAATACATTTGGCCTTTGCAAATTAGGGGACCCAGCCACCTCTCACTGAAATGTTTTAATAAGACTTCCCCCCCCCCCCAAAAAAGCAGCCTCATTTCCATTGAAGAAATTAAGCTGCGTTAAAAAAAATATATTGTTATACAACTATCAGAGACATGGGGGTCTTCTCGCCATTGCAGTCCACCATCCCTGTGTTTGTAGCTAATTGTAGTATGTTGAAATTGTGACCTGCTTATATATTATTCCTCATGCAGGTTGGATTTAGACCCGTTAGGATCCCGTATTTTGTGAACTGACCAATTAAAATATAGATTGGCTCACAATAAATAATACTGGTTGCGAAACATCTAGTTCCACTAGGTTATTACATCTGGCCCTAAGTTTGTTCCTACTTTTAGAATTTACAATGTTTTACTGGAGGTTTCTTGGGAAATGCAACTGTCATAATTTCCCTGAACATAATTTGTGAACTCCATTGTTACACAAGATAAAGCATGTATAGTTTCTCATGCGAAAATCTCTCAGCAAGTGCAAAAATATGTTTGTCCATGTAGAAACTCCTTTCGCTGCATCCCAGGCAATTTGGAGGTTTGTCTCGGCCGAATCCCATCCTGGAAATTGATTTACTTGTTCCCTTGGTCAGAGTAAGTCTCCAACCATTTGTCAAGTGGGAATGAGGTAAGCGGAAGTTCGTAAATAGCCTTAAGCCCACATGTTGCAAAACATATACATGGCATCTCATTCCCCGCCCAGTATAGCACATTTACTCCCACATAATGTCCTAGTCTGCCTCCTTATTAAAAACATTCTAAAATCTATTTTGATCACTAATAAAACATTCCCTCATTGAGGCATTCATTGTGTTCAGCTATTATGAAGTTCTTGATTACCTGTGTCTCTTTATCTGAATGAGAGAGATCTTCTGTTTCCTGAAGAATTGAGTTATCCGCAGATTGCTCTAAAAAGAATTCAGTTAAGTTCCAAAAGCTCTTTACACACAGACTGAACCCATAGGAAATTATATTTTTAGCACTGATATGGAAAAGGAGGCGAGATCATCGACTGAACATTCATGATATCATGGACCAAACTTTGCTGACTCCGATCCATCCCATAATCAGTGCACAGTCAGTCACTGGTGTTATAGCAACACAACCATTTGATGTAAAACCCATGTCTTCAGTAGAAGTTGTGTCCATTGAGTGTATGTGAAGGTGACCCCTGCTCATTGCTCATTGCAAAAGCTGGTGTCTGCTTCCTGTACATGGTGATAGGTGCCGTTTTCAACAACTCCTTCACAGGAACCACATAACAGGGATCCCAAAACTGGTTTCAATTACATTGCTGCATACATATTATGTTGACCCTGTGGATCTGACCAGCTATCATCCTATTGCTGAGGCCACAGTTCTTGAAAACATATTTGAGAATGTGGTGAAGTCACAAATAACCCACCCCCTTAAAGAACACATTTTGCCAGCAGGTAGGCCTTGCTGAGGCACATAAACTGCACTTTAAGATGTCTCAAAACTTCACAGATGCCAATGCACCTGGCCCAGGTGGGAGACTCCCATTGTTTAAAGCCAAACATGGCTTAATTTTTTCTGTCTCCCGTCTGAAACTGCCTTTGCTTCTATAGAAATCAATTGAAGAAATACATTCTTCCAATTATTATTTTTTTTAATCTCCTACTTTTCTCTTCCAAAATGTTGGCATGTATGAATCTGCTACGTTGATTGGCAGGTAGCATAGTTCAATTGCCTTACTGGTATTATTGGCCCTTTCTGCTGCATTTGATGGCTTAAACCACAGCTGGACAGACTGGCCAAAGCAGCAGAGGAAATGGACTTTATACTCCATCGGTGTCCCCCTTTTTAGTTGAAATTACTTAATCCAGCCAATCTAGAGAGTAGATGGCCCCTCACTCCCCAAAGGTCTGTAGTGACCGGCTGAGCTTTCCACAAGCTGTACACGGCCTACAGCCGGCTCATAACTAAAGAAGGGACACTAGGAAAGTGAAAGCGCGGGCGGTTCTTGTTCTTCTCTTATGTATCTTTTGAAGCCCTAGCCAATGATAAAGCACTGTAGCTGCCATATTTATTTGCATTCCACCTTCACCTGAATAACATTCAGGCAACTATTAGACACATTCTTCTCTTTCTATTGACGCTTTATCAAATCCGGGGTCGTGTTTAGAATTCTGGAGCATATGCGTAAAATTTGTACCGTTGAAACTGTAGCACTGAACCAGTACTGTTTACTGGCATAGTGGTTTTGAGATCTGCGCAGGCTAGCCTTACATGTGTCTGGTTAAAGGGTGGAGTTCTACAAGTTGTAGAACCGCTTTCACAGAATGATTCCCCAGCTTTAAAAACTGGATTTGGAATGTGAAGCACTTTAATAATAGACTATAAATTAATCTATGCCCAGTTTGATAGTTCTGGGATTGGACCCTTGCGATTCAATGTTTTTTAAAATGATCTAGAGTTGCAGTGTCTTTTACATTCATATATGCATGAGTAGTTTACCAAACAAAAGCGTGCCAAGCAATTTGCATCCCAGTGCCAATTGCACACGGCAAAAGGGTTTGCTCACCTAACACAGATGTAAGACATTTGTAATCTGTGTTGCAAAATACTGAGGCAGCCAAAGTTAAAACTGCTGTATTTATTGTGTCTCTTGAAGTTGTGCAATCAAGTTTATATTTTGGCAAACCTCTTGTCAAGTTGTGAAATAAAAGAATGTGATTTGAGACTTGTGAATTAAAACACCTCCCGCATAAGGCTGTTTTTGCTGCATCTTGCTCAGGCTCGAGACACTGGTGTGAACTGCATCAGTGTAAAAGTTCCATGTTTGTTGTGCATCACTGAAGAATTAGTATTGCTGTGGAACCGAATATGTATTAATGGATGCAAATAACAAATCTGTAGGTGTTGTAATTTTGCTGCAAGGGACTTTGACAGCACAGCCATATCTATCCATTTACCAAATGCTCTGTTTTCCCTTTAAGGTAATGATATTCCCAGAAGGAACGTGTACCAACAGATCCTGCCTCATCACTTTCAAACCTGGTAGGAATTTACCTCTTTTGCATTTTTTTGTTGGATCCTGGCTTGCTTATGCACTCAAACGTTCCAGAATCTATCATGACACCTACTAGACCAAGACATTGCTTAATGTTATGTTAGTGATTGTGAGTTCTTGATCATCCAATATCTCCTCTGCTGCTTGATCATCTTTATTATATTTTGTCTCCTCGTATTTAAATCTTTCATGAAAAGTAAGGTCTCATAGACCTGTATTTCTTACTTCTTTAAGGTTTCCTCTTTCTTCCTGTGGCTTGCATAATCATTTTTTTCCAGTGTGAACAGTAATTTGTAATCTAGTCCCCTCATCTGACCACAATCCTTTCTCCAATGTCATTATTGCCCTGGAAATAAAGCTGTTCTGATGGTCTTTTCTGGGCTGCAGAACGCACTCCATGTTTTGATTACTGTAATTATAGCTAAGATGGGTTTCAGTTCTCCATTGAGGTTTTTTTCCGTCAGAAAAACTCTGGTTAAACAGTTACAAAGTCCGCTCCAGTTTTTAAAGTATTTTATTTCATATGAAAATAGTTGTTTTTATCAATAATACGTTTTAAACTGCACAAAGATTCTCATCCTCGACTATATTCTATGAATTTTCCTTGCATTGTTAAGGCATTTGTGGCCTGATGCCATAAAAGGGGAGTAATCTTAAACATGTAAAGAGACCCAATCCTAAGTACACCACATAACTTCATGCTAACCGATATTTATTCACAAAGCGCCGTCCTACTGGATTATTGGATGGATGGAAATTTCCTTTCATGATCTATGCGCAGCACTAAGGATTGATGAGTGTTCCTAAACATTGTAGGGGACATCCCACAGGAGCATCAGTAGGAGAACAGCCGATCAGTGTATTGTTTTTTTTAAAAATCATAGTTGTATCTCATACATAGCAGGCAATATAATACCCAACGGTAAGAGATCAAAGAGGTACATGTCACTGGTAACATATTACTTGCGTATCTGAGGCTCACTCGTTACTCTTTCCCTGCCTCAACTGTTGTCCGTGGTGGGATGCCTTACATTACAGAAATGCTTGTTATCATATCCCTCTTCTAGGTGAGGTGCATCAAGTAGTCCTACACCTGTAGGTCAGAAAATAATAAAATTGGTGTCCGACAATCACTTAATCTTTTTTTATTGGATGTGTGATACGACAATAATAAAATAATTTTTCGTACATTTTGGTACCCGTTTCTAAGTAAGTTGTGGACATGTTTCGCTGCATACAAGAATTTCCGCAGAATCATCAGGCTCAAAAGAACTTAATAGGACTCATGTTTACTTATATGTATAGTGGTCCAAACTTTATGGCAAATAGATTTTTATTTTGACTGAATATCAAACAATGTCCTGTGACTAAAAAGAAAGGCCTAACTACACTGTGCATTGAATAATGTGTATATGGTACCCCTTTGCCACTAAAAGATCATTAGATCCTAACTTCTTGAGTGATATATAGTGACCGAGGATAGTCTGAAATATCTGTGGATATAGGACTAAAGGTTCCACGGAGGGATGAATACAACAACAGTAAAAGAACCAAGTTCAGCAAGTACCCAAACAAATATAAACCAAAACTATGCTAGTAAAAACAGGGACAGCTGGTATGGTAATACTCACCCACAAATGCCAAAGTGCTACACTTTGATTGAAAATATGGTATGCAGATATAGGCAAAAAGAACCAGAATTGTTTCGAGAGTTGCCACCTCATAGGGAATATAAAACATTTTCAAAGTTTGTCACTAAAAGGGAAACATAATTATAATCTAGTTAAACGGGAGAAACATCAAGCTCATACTCGGATGGAGAAGTGTGGCTCACCGGTTAGAGGAGGCAGACCCGGACGCAGAGGTCAGACCCGGGACCAGGGTTCAATTCCCGACGCGGCAGGGTCTTGAGTTCAAAAATGTCCACGGACTCGATAATTCTCGCCTCGGCGCCTACTCGAATCATGGGTTCACACTCTGCAACTCTGGGCAATAGCTTGCTTAGTCTCCACAACGGCCCCACCGCGATGGGATGCCTTGCTTTCACCTTGGGGATGCCCAGTAGGGGTATTCTCGCAGGGAAAAGCCAGGACGGGTTCCCAAAGCAAGCGCCTTGAGACCTTACAGTGAAAGGCGCTATGTAAGAACGTATGATTTACGATTTATTTATATAAGGTTGACATGGAACAACACTAATTATTTCACCTGCCCAAATCTTTGAAAAAAACACCCTGCCTTAGCAGTTTAAATCACAGGCCCTAAAGAATCAATCACTAAATGTTACCAGGATATAAATGATGAAAGCGTATGGCGTAAAAATAATCCCTAAAGAGGGAACAATTATTACATACCAAATCCAAATCCTCTGTCTACAAGTTGGCTTAGTTGTGTCAAGGGTATGGTGAGCAGCTTTTTTTGTCATAAGTGTGTCTATACACTCCCATAATGATGACCTCCGCGGCTATCTTCCACGCCTTTGTCTCAAAATCGTGATCCCCATCATAGAAGTAATAAAAATGGATGTTGTACCCAAAGGGCTGAAGAAAGGCTGAAAAGTACACTCTCCCCAATTGTAGTAAACTTTGGTTATGTCTTGGAAATACAAGCCTTGGTAAATCCAATAAATCTCATGTTTGGGGCATCTTTTGCCGATGCTGTACAGCAAAAGGAACAAGCATTTGCTATGCAATAGGTCTCGCATTAGGAAAGTGTGAGCTATTGGTATTGTAAATGACATTTTTTTAATATGTGTTAGCTTTGAAAATACATAAATGAATAGCATTGTTATTCACAAAGCCAATAGCATACACTTTCCTAATGTGTGTCCTATTGGCTATGGCAATGCTTGTTGGTAGCAAGCAAGGACAGTGCTGCAGTGGTGCTGAGTGATGCTGTTGTGCTGAGTGATGATGTGGTTGGGCTGAGTGATGATGTAGTGTCCCAGAGTGATGTGGTGGTGTCCCAGAGTGATGTGGTGGTGTCCCAGAGTGATGTGGTGGTGATGTGGTGGTGTCCCAGAGTGATGTGGTGGTGTCTCAGAGTGATGTGGGGGTGTCCCCGAGTGATATGGGGGTGTCCCCGAGTGATGTGGGGGTGTCCCCGAGTGATGTGGTGGTGTCTCCGAGTGATGTGGTTGTGTCCCTGAGTGGTGCCCCTGAGTGATGTGGTGGTGTCCCCGAGTGATGTGGTGGTGTCCCTGAGTGATGTGGTGGTGTCCCTGAGTGATGTGGTGGTGTCCCTGAGTGATGTGGTGGTGTCCTAGAGTGGTGTGGTGGTGTCCTAGAGTGATGTGGTGGTGTTGTGAGGCGTGCAGCAGTGTGTGGCATGCAGCAGTGTGTGGCGTGCAGCAGTGTGTGGCGTGCAGCAGTGTGTGGCGTGCAGCAGTGTGTGGCGTGCAGCAGTGTGTGGCGTGCAGCAGTGTGCGGCATGCAGCAGTGTGCAGCAGTGTGAGGCGTGCCGCAGTGTGAGGCGTGCAGCAGTGTGCAGCATGCTGCACTGTGAGTAATGCAGCAGTGTGCAGCAGTGTGAGGCGTGCAGCAGTGTGCAGCATGCTGCACTGTGAGGCGTGCAGCAGTGTGAGGCGTGCAGCAGTGAGGCGTGCAGCAGTGTGAGACGTGCAGCAGTGTGAGGCGTGCAGCAGTGTGAGGCGTGCAGCAGTGTGAGGCGTGCAGCAGTGTGTGGCATGCAGCACTGTGTGGCGTGCAGCACTGTGTGGCGTGCAGCACTGTGTGGCGTGCAGCAGTGTGAGGCATGCAGCAGTGTGAGGCGTGCAGCAGTGTGAGGCGTGCAGCAGGGTGAGGCGTGCAGAGGTAGAGAGAAAGAGGTAGAGAGAGGGGTAGAGAGAGAGAGAGAGGGGTAGAGAGAGAGAGGGGTAGAGAGAGAGAGGGGTAGAGAGAGAGAGAGGGGTAGAGAGAGAGAGAGAGAGAGGTAGCGAGAGAGCGAGGTAGAGAGAGAGAGAGAGAGAGGTAGAGGTAGAGAGGACGAGGCAGAGAGAGGTGGAGAGAGGTTGAAATGCAGATGTTCACCCTGGTACAAGTTATAAATCTTTGCAGTGTTTTGGGCATTTTTTTAAAGTGATTTTCTTTTTACATGATTGTGAACACATTCATGCCTCCCGCCCTGACGACTTTGCCACGAGTGCACAAAGAGTCGATGGGGGTAAGACAAAGAATGGCAGCTCAGCTTTTCACGTCTTTCCAATGACAACAAACTGAGCATGGGTGACTTTTGACAAGGCAAATCAAGTTACTTACTGGTTAGCGCTGAGAACAAGCTACACACATAGGGAGTAAACAACAGCGTTAGTATTTTTGAAACAACTTCTAATATTAGAAGTAGCAGCATTAGTATTTAGAAAGCAACTTATAATATAAGCAGTAACGAGTGAGCATACGAACTAGGAAACACTAATATTGGTGAGTTTCAGAAGCATATGCAAAGAGGAAATGTTTAAAAGAAGCAATTACTATTGGCGAGTCATGTTTAACACATTTTAACTATTTGCTTTGCAGTACAGAATGTGCAGTAGCGACAAATGAAGCAGCTTTAGTTGCAATGTGTACCTAAGCAAAAGGTTTTGCTGAGAAAAGCAATGCGATAAAAGGAAGAAAAGCAATGCGATAAAAGGAAGAAATAAAGGAAATATTAAAAGGCGAACTAAACTGCAAGCAAAGTGCAAAGCAGTTGGTGTGTTGCGTGTTAGTGTAACATACATATTTGTATGTACCGTAAAATAGCAGGCTTAAGTTAAATTTGCATAAAAAACTAAAATTCTGCGGCCAAAGAAGTATACTAGCTAGATAACAAATGTAGTAAAGTATGAGGTAGTATATAAAGCGTAATATGTAAAGCAGGGAGAAATGGTGAGGAACGCTAGCGGTAGTTTGTACGTGAAATGCATGTTTGGAGCAAAAGGTTTTTATTAAAAGCAAAGGAATATTGCAACGGTAAAAAAAAAAGGAAACTGAAAACTATCTGTAAAGCTGTGGCATATTACTATCTGTGGGGGGGGGAGCTGCTTTGAAGTCCGATGCGAGGCACTGATGCGGCGTGCTGGGGAGCAGCAGCTTTGAAGTCCGGTGCGAGGCAGACAAATGGTGGAGCAGCGTTAATTTGAAGTCGAAAGGGTGGGAGGGAACGAGCATATGGGGAAAAATGGTGAGGAACGCTAGCGGTAGTTTGTACGTGAAATGCATGTGTGGAGCAAAAGGTTTTTATTAAAAGCAAAGGAGTATTTCAACGGTAAAAAAGGAAACTGAAAACTATCTGTAAAGCTGCGGCATATTACTATCTGTGGGGGGAGGAGCGGCTTTGAAGTCGGATGCGAGGCACTGATGCGACGGGCTGGGGAGCGGCAGCTTTGAAGTCCGATGCGAGGCAGACAAATGGTGGAGCAGGGGAGCGGCATTCATTTGAAGTCGGAAGGGTGGGAGGGAACGAGAGAGCATATGGGGTGTGAGCGATAATGAAAGTAAGATGGAAGTGAGGCCGAGCGCGCGCTGGAGAAGCTTCACGCTTGAATGCCTCATATGCACTGGGCATAATCCGCACTCCAAAACCACTTGGTAGGATTTGCTGGTGGCCCTCTATATGTCTCGCCAGCAATGCGCAAGCGCATTGGCAGTTCGAGACCTAAAAAGGCACAGTGACATGACTTTTGCGACCACTTCACTTTGTAGGTGTGCCTCATGTGCGTGCCTACATAATAACGCAGTGGCTACTTTTTTTGTTTTATTTAGCGATCCCAGATGGAGCCGTTAATACTTTTTCAAAAAAAGTACAAATGTTTTTTTCTTCTTTGTTTTTTTAATCTATGAACTAAGTAGAACAAGGGCATAGGGAGAAGCACATTGACGGGAGAGAGCTACATGGAGAGTAGAGGAATGAGATGCACAGGGGCAATTGAGAGTAGCACAAGTGGGGAGGAGAAGGAAAGCAGTGAGAGACGGCAGCATGGGGGGAGACAAGCACACAGGCAAGGGGGAGCAGCACAGACCAGGGGCAAAGAAGCAGGCAAGTGAACTAGAGGAACACGAGAAGCAGCCAGGTGAGACAGAGCAACATAGAGCATGGAGGGAGAAAAGCACCAGGCGTAAGAGAGGGCATTCCATAGTGTGGTCAGAGTAGTACCTGAGAGATAGAGCTGAAAAAAGCATGCACTCACATAGTGTTTAAACTAAAAGAAAATAACTGTTTGCTAAAAGTCATCAGTGGAAGGATAACAGGAAGCCAATCATAGAAGGTAAAGAGGCTATGCTCCGGGGAGGGCAAACATAAGATTGACTAGCTGTTACATGGAAAGCCATTGAATAAGAAGCAAGCAGTTGAGTGTTGATAAAAACCGACCAGAGCAAAGCAAATAGGTGTGCTACAATCCCAGGTAAGTTCTTGGTAGCCCTACAAAAGGTATTTTGCTACCACACCGCTGCCCCAGCACAAAACATGCATTAGTATATCATATATGTGTAGCACAGATGCACTTTGTTAGGTTTATATATATAACAAATTATTTTTATTTGTTAGGAACAGTTAGTTGCCTGTAATAGAATAAGATAGAGTAGAATCATATTGAGTGAAGTGTGTAAACTAATACTCATATCTCTTCATAGTATATCCTAGGTCGTTACAATTACAAATCGGAGAAAGCACCATATTGAACGGTCACTATAATGCGTAAATTGTTCTATGAACTTTTACAAAAATGTCAGGCAGTCAATATAGGGATATCAACAAATCTGCTACTTTTGTTTTAAATAGTTCTTACAACAGTTTGTTCTGTCTTGTGTTCTGTGTATCTAGAGTCTGTTGTCTGAGGTAATGTAGAATCCTGGCATGACATGGTTTCATAGGCCATTTGTAAGACCTTAGAAGGGATGGGGTTGAGCTGATATCGAAATGCTTCTTTGGGGAGGGGGTGTTACTACTACTTTTTACTTTGGTAAATCTACTTCTATGTGTGTACATTGGTGACGGGTTGGCTGGAAACGGAGCCCTGCAGTGTGCAATAAGTAGAGACTTGTGTCTCCATGAAACGAACTAATTCAAGAAGCATAGGTGTTAAATAGAAAGAACAAATAGAAGAAAAATGCACCTTACCAGTGCCAACTGCCATCTGAATCTCACGAGGGCAGCCTGAGGCAGAGCAGGTAGAGACAGCGCTAGGAAGGAGCTTACACTGTCCATCAGTGGTGGAGTTACATCATTTAACTAAAAGTAATTGTGAAGAATGCAAGCGCCACTTAAAGAACAAGCATAGCAAATGAGTGACGCTCATTCGACAAGATTGTGGTAAGGGGGTATTTTGTAGCTGTAGGCGCATTCTGGAGCTCACTGTCGGAAACATATTTCTAAAGCACGGTGTTGTAGCATATTGTCATTTACAGACAGCTCATTCTCCATCAAATTGGCCACTCAAATTTGCAAACGCATAAACTTTTCCTGATAAAACTATAGGACTAATGTGTGGAAATGTGGTTTCAGCAAATATCTGCATTTGCACTTCACCAAGTAAACTGTCTTTATTGGTTTTGATCCTATTAAAATCTTTGTTTCCATCGCACTTCAGAATCACAGAAAATGGCTTCACTTGTGCTTTTCCAACTGCCTATGTATTTTAATATATTTGTAGAGTTTATTTATAGGTATTTAAATGTTGTTGTGTGTTCGAAATAAATATATTCTACAGCCTTTCCGTTCACACCAGCTAGACTGTCACACAGTTCATTTAAAAAAATCCTCTCACTTTGTAGTCCGTGAACAAAAATAATCTGTGAAAAGATAATGTAATTTATAGGAATCTTTAGTGCCGTCACAAATCCAAAAAGGGGGTGGTGATGGACAGAGTATCTGAGTTAATCAGAACACTCCTACCCAGTCAACAGATCAGGGCTTGATCCATCACCGTTTTTTAGCTCACTGCACCATCCCAGTTCAGAACCTGGCTATATGCAAATTAGTCTGTCCCTGGCCCAGTGCATCATGGGAACAGGGCAGACCAAACTACCAAGCCAATTCTTCACTGGAAAGGAAACAAGCTTCCGGGGACCGGTTTCTGGCATTACAGCCGTCTTCGGCCCGGCTTGCTTGAATCCTGATGGTGCAATGAGCAAGGGACTCATGTCTGAGCATACCCTTCCACACTCATGGTGGCCAAAATAATTTCAAAAAGGGGGTGGTGATGGACAGAGTATCTGAGTTAATCAGAACACTCCTACCCAGTCAACAGATCAGGGCTTGATCCATCACCGTTTTTTTAGCTCACTGCACCATCCCAGTTCAGAACCTGGTCACAAATCCAGCATGATTATTTTGGGGGTGTTGAAAACCCCTCCCAGCACCCCTACTTCCCCTGTCCATGCAGCACTAGTAAAGAGAAGAACGAAAGCATTTGTGTGAGTGCTCTGCCTACTGGCATGTGATGGCTCCCCATATCTGAATATGGTCCTAATTTGTGGCCCCCAGCGAGGGGGAGTAAAGGAGGCATTGGAAGCTCAGACACTTTTGCTGGTGCCACAGATGGAAATAAACACTGTATTTCAACAATTTATCTTTAGTTCAACGGTAATGTGTCTTAATCTTGGGTTGTGCCAGTTGTCGTGAGGCTTGTAATTTTGAAGTTGCCATCATTATTATAAATAAGCATTTTAATGGTTTTATTCTAAAACAAACCAACAACACATTTCCCCATAGACCCATTTCTCACTCATATCTTCCATGTTGTCAATATTAGAAGGGCAATACAAACACAAGCGGTATAAAAGATTCCTAATTGTCAGTAATATCATACATCATCATCCGTATTTCTATCGTCCTCCACTTGAATATTCACACCATTGTCTCCAGGTTTGTGCATATATGTTAAGGTAACCTCATGCGTTGCACACAGTTTCATCTGTTCTGGCACAGACGTCCATGTCCCTTGTCCCGTTTCCCAGTGTGGGAGCAGTCCCCGAGCACCAGTGTTGGCTCTTTCTCTTTTGGCCATCAAAAAGCCCATGCCGACCAGCTTTCTAATGCAGCACAGTCCTCCCCATACAGCCACAGGTCCCAGTATTTTCATTTTGGGGTCTGTCCTTAATGTTCTACACACAGCTCTCCCCAGTATCTGTGCCACTTTTCTTGCCAGTAGTGAGTTATAACAGGACATTGCCAAATCACATGAAAGTAAGTGTCCTTGGAGACCTTGCATCTTAAGTATTGAGGGTCTGGTGCATGTCCTCCATTCTGTTATGTGTTCCAAATCGAAGAACGGTAAGAGCAAGGTATGGTGTGGTGCCCTCTATGCTAGTCACTTGTTCTGATAGAAAGAGCGGGATATGAAGGAGGGCGCACCCAGGCATGTGATGCGCTTTTACAGTTATAACCAAAGAGAAGAGGATCAAAGCACAAGTTCCCGCACTAATCTAAACGTCCCCTACAGTTCCTGAGCAACAGAACGAAGGTGCTGATAGCCTGAGACACAATACCCTATGTCCCATGAAGATTAGGAGAAAAAGATCCCATTATCTCCAAGTTAAATGCACAAAATTATGGCTCCGCACCTCTAATAGATCAAATTTACATGTATTTCTAGATGATAATCCTTATGCATTATTCTTTACAAATTTGAAGATCCACATCCATTTTTCCTATTTAATGAAATAGCTTCAAGAGTCTGTGACTGACTTCACTTTGGGAAAATGGATGTGGATCTTCAAATTTGTAAAAAATAATGCACAAGGATTTTCATCTAGAAATGCATGTAAATTTGATTTATTAGAAGGGTGTGGAGCCATCATTTTGTGCGCTTTTACAGTTAGTTGGGCTCTGTTGAGAGTGAGTGATTGTTCATGGCCTGCTGTAACGCATAAATAAGGATCATATTTCCTGCTATTGTACAGAGGAAGGGTCATTGTGGCCCTCTGTGGTGATCTGTAGAAGCAGTCTGTAAAGCACTGTGCGCAAACAGGGATCAGGGCTATTTCAGTGTGTCTGTGTGTGTCAGAGGAGGCGAGCACAGAGTAGTGAGTACTATGTTACCCAAGGCCAGGCTGACCAGAAAAAGCTTTATTTTGGTTACCTGTTGGTGTGGCGAAAATTCTCTTCATTTAACCCAATGTTGCTCTGTTGTTGACTGGAATGATGAAGTGTTCTGCTTTGTTACCTCATGGACTGATGTGAGGTTGAGAAATAAACACTGAAGTATTACTCATTTGCTGGGGATCCCAAACACTTTGGAGAGCCTACATATTGCTCATCCAGTTCCAGAAAGACCTTTCCTTGTTGTGTTTTCAGAATATTGTAATAGAGAGAGAACAGGCCGTGTCTTTAGTCAGTAGTCTACTGATGCAATTTGTGAACTTTTAGCCGCGGCCAACCAGACAGCACAGCTGTCTCATTTGCTAAAGACATATTTGGGACTTTCAGAAAGTTGACCTAGGAATGCATTCCACCCGTTAAATACCATTGGCGTTGTGGTTTGTAACTCACATGTTTTGGCTTTCTATTTGCTGGCTTTATTTGAGTTAGGCTCTCTAGGTTCAGTTCATCCCTCCCGTTATGTAAATTGGGTTTACCGTATTCTTCCACAAACTCTCTTTCTGTAAAGAGACCTTTAAATCTTGTTCATATCTTGTCACATTTGCTGTGCATTCAAAGACGGAGGTCAAATGTCAGGCACGGTCTTCCAAGAGCGATTGCTTACTTTTCTTACTCTGACTTCCAAGCAAGAGGATTTATGTGACAAACTTGCTGGATACTGCCGTGTGGCTAGAGGTTTTTTCTAGCATACAACATTTAAATTAACTGTGTAGGTATTTCAGAATATATCAGAATTCGGAACACAATGAAGTACATTTTTGGTTATTTCAGAAGTGTGTTGGAAACAAATATTTTAATATGATCAAAACAAATCATTACACTAGTTGATGCAATTTCCACACATTTTCGTTTGTGCAGTGTATATTTTTATTAGTAAAACTGTATGTCTGTACAAATGAAATGATCCTTTCAATAAAAAATGTATTGTCTGTAATGGCAGTGCGCTACCACACCAACCACACTCTGCTCTACTCCACTCCACTCTACGCTGCACTGCTCCACTCCACACCACTGCACCGCTCCACTCTACACCACTCCACTGTACGCCACTATGCAACTTCATGCTTCACCACTGTATTCTACCCTGTACCACTCTACTCTATACCAAGGCACTCTTTGCCACTCTACTCTACACCACTGCACTCTTCACCACTGCACTCTACACCACTCCTGTCTAGGCCAAACCAATCTACTCTGCAGAACTCCAAACTACAGCAATGCACTCTGCAACACTGCACTCTATGCCAGTACACGCTACGCCAATGCACTTTTCTCTGTGAAACTCGACTCTATCCACCTGCACTTTATGCTAATCCATTGTACGCCACTCTAATCTACTCTGCACCACTGCACTCTACACCACTTTACTCTATACCAGTACACTCCATGCCATCCTGTGCAACTGCACTCTACCCTCCACCACTCCACGCCACGTCACTCTACTCTGAAACCATCTACTCTGACACTGCTGTCTAGCTACTTCACGCCACTCCACTCTATGCCATTTCACTGTACGCCACTCTACTCTTAACCACTGCACTCTACACAACTACACCCTGTCACTGCACTCTATGCCACACACTAGACTCTACATTACTGTACTCTACATCCACTGCCCTCTATGCCACTCTACTCTTAACCACTGCACTCTACGCCAGTGCACTCTACACAACTACACCCTGTCACTGCACTCTATGCCACGCACTGTACTCTGCATTACTGTACTCTATGCCACTGCCCTCTATGCCAGTCTACTCCACTCTACATCACTGCACTCTGACACTCTACTCTGCAACACTGCACTCTCCTCCACTGAATTCTACACCACTCTACTCTGCTCTACTCTACTCCACTCTAGGCTACTATATGCCACTGCACTCTACAGCACTATAGTCTTCTACTCTGCATCACTCTAAGCTACTCTATTCTTCACCACTCTACGCCACTGCACTCTGTCATTTGACTCTACTCTGCAATCTATGCCACTGCCCTCTGCATTACTCAACTCTGTGCCATTGCACTCTGCACCACTCTATGCCACTCCACTTTGCGCCACTCCATTTTGCGCCACTCCACTCCGCTCCGCTCCACTCTACTAGGCAACTCTAATTCCCACCACTGCATTTTACGACACTGCATTGTATGCTGCTGAATTTGGTGCTAGTGCACTCGACGCCACTGTACTCTGCAGCACTCTGTCAATGCACTCTACTTCACTCCAGACTGTTCCACTCCAATGCATGACACTCTCTGCCGCTCCACTCTAGGCCATTCTACTCTACGACACTCCACGCCATCCTCTATGCCACTAACGTTTAGCCATGATGAACAGCAACCACACTGGTGTACAAGATGGCTAAAACACATTGGCAAAGACAGTAGCTCTTGCATAGGCGATACCTATTGGCTTTACCAATGCTTGTTTCTTCTGCAGTTATTCAGGCATCATTTCAAATGTCGTTTTGGGATCTAATGAGAACTGCCTTAATTATTGGAAGTTTTCCTTTTATTTTCACTGTGATTTTAAATACTGTTCATGTAAAATAGTATTTAAAATGTTGTTTGACATTTGTCCCCTCTTTCACTTTCTTTAAATGGGTTTCATGTATTTTAATTGCAAGGTTGAGATGCAGATTTAGTGAATAATGTTCGAGGCATATGAACTGCAGATTGCACACTGTGCATAGATCTCCACCTAGTGTTGGGCCCGGATGTTTGCAGTTTGTTGTTGTCCTGAACAGTTCTTTGGAAGTCACAAGATAGGTGACTCCTCCTTAGGACCACATAGGACCACATTGCGCATGGGCATCGGCCCCATCCCCAGATTGTTTTTTTCCGCCACCGGGCTCGGATGTGTTTCCTGCGCTCCGGTTTGGAACCGAATTCCCTTCGGCGTGCAATCCTCACCAAGTTCGACGGTATTGTTTTGTTTGCGATCCACGACGAGATTCTCTACCAACTTCGAAGTCTTCGATTCCGGTCGTCGACTAAGGCCTTCGGGCCTACCTAGGCCGCACTCTCTGGCTCATGGAAAGGACGCCATTTAAGAAGTGTCCTCAATGTGGGTCGAAGTTTCCCCACACCGACCTACATGAGGTGTGCAACCTGTGCCTTTCTCCGGAGCACGAGGCCAAAGACTGTTCGGTGTGTGCCTCATTCTGCTCCAAGAAGACCATTCGGGACCGACGAGCTCGAAGAACTATGGTTCGCTCGTCAGCTTTGATTCCCGACGACATCTTCGAGGAGGGCGTCGACGTGCCAGAACACCAGCACGCCAAGGAGAGTATCGGATCCTCAGATGTTGAAGACTCCGACGTCGAGGAAGTCACTCCAGCTCAACGGGTCGTAAGTAAGACCGTCGAGCCCACCCCTTCCTCGGCACTATCAAAAAAGGCTTCGGTCACACCCTCACCTTCGGGCTCGGGTGCACACCGAGAGACTGCTTCCAACGCCCGGCCTTCGGGCCCGTCAAAGAAGCCCATAAATCCTTCAGGCGGCTCGAGCTCGAGCCAGCCTATTTCCGGTGCTGACCCAGTACCGACACCGAAGAAAAAGCCTTCTTCCTCTTCCACGCCGACCGTTGCTTCGACACCCCAGCACACGGCGCGGAAGACTGGCAGCGGTTCATCGATGCCGAAACCGCACTCGGAGCCAGGTAAAATATCAACCAAAGCTCCAGATTCACACGCATCGGAGCCGAAAAAACTCTTGGAATCGAAAAAGCAGGTTCCCGTAAAAGACACTTTGAAAGGGCACACTCCTAAGCCAGCTACCGACTCGGTGCCTAAAAAACCTACGGAGCTGAAAATTTAGACGCCAAAGGATCTACCCTGCTCACAGGAGCTTTTTACACCGGATCCACAGCAAAAAACTCTTGTAAGGGATCCTAAAACTGGACGATTGACTCTCAGCTCCAAGAAGAGACCACTTGAGGCACCAGCACCTCCTCCCCATGCAAAGAAGAGAGACATTGCAACCTCTCCATTAAGGGTCCCTTCTCCACCACCTCCCCATACTGTTACTCCTCCTACACCACCTCCACCACATCATTCACCTACACCATCTCCTAATCCAGACGATGATGTACACACAGATTCTGATTATGAAGGTGGGGGTGCACATTACCCAGCACAGACTAATAGTCCCCCTCAGTCACCTAATCCATGGGACGATTACAACACCCCTGATGTGCCTTACGTCCCACTAGATGATGTACACCCTTTCAGACCTTCCCCACCAGAGGACACCATAGGTTTTAACCTACTAGTCCAAAGAGATGCACAATATCATGGGGTGGACTTGCACACCGAGGCAGTGGAGTAAGACTTCCTATTAGACACTTTTGACAACACACAAAGGTCTACTGCCATCTTACCAATGCTTAAGGGCGTCATCAAGCATGCAACAGAGGTCTTTAAAGACCCTGTTAGAGCTAGGATCCTCAATCCTCGCATTGTGAAAAAATATAAAGCTGCCCCTGCAGACCCAGTTTATATTAAAGGCCCAGCACAATGGGATTCTTTAGTAGTATCCAATGAATGTAAACGTGCTAATTCCCAAACAACAGGTGAAGCCTCACCACCAGACAAAGAATCTAAGCTCCTTGACGCCTCCGGCAAAAGAACTGCGGCACAAGCAGCTAACATCTGGTGCATTGCCAAAACCCAAGCGTTACTGGCAAGATATGACAGGGCACATTAAGATGAACTAGAGTCCATAATGCAGCACCTACCAGACAAATATAAAAACAGAGCTAACAAACTTATACAGGAGGGTAAAAATATTACCAATACCTCCATTCGTTGTGCCCTGGACGCCGCAGATACTGCCTCAAGGGCAACCAGTACCAGCACCTTACTACGTAGACATGCCTGGCTACGTATTTCAGGTTTTAAACCTGAGGTACAAAACTCCATCCTTAATCAGCCATTTGATGAGACACACTTATTTGGCCCAAATGTTGACGTGTCTTTAGAAAAAATGAAAAAAGACACCGACCCAGCAACATTTATGGGAGCCTTGCAGCAGCAAGCTCCCAGACGTTCTTTTTGTCGCTCATCATACAGAGGCAACACAAGAGGCTACTCCTCAGAAAGTCCCTCCTCTTCCTACAAAACCCCTAGCCAATCCACATTCACTAAGGGCTACCAAAGAGGGGGTTACAGGGGTAACAACAACAAAGGCAGACACAAAAACAACACCTCCCACTCTGCCTCTACCCTTACCCAATGACTTTCCTCCCCTTTCACTCCTGTGGGGGCAAGACTCCAACAATTCCTGCCTGCCTGGATCAACATCACATCAGACAGGTGGGTGCAACAAATTATTCACTCAGTTTACTGTCTAGAACTAACATCTACCCCCCCAAACATACCACCCAAACAGCGTCCAATGTCACAAGAACATCTGTCACTGTTTAAGCAAGAAGTAGTATCTCTTCTAGAAAAAAGTGCAATAGAAATCGTTCCTCTGCACCAGCAAAACAAGGGGGTTTACTCTTTATACTTTCTAATCCCATAGAAGGATGGCTCTCTAAGGCCTATTTTAGACTTCAGACCGCTAAACATATACATACAGTCAGACCATTTCACATGGTCACCCTCCAGCAAGTCCTTCTCCTATTGTCACAAGACGACTTCCTGGCTACCCTAGACCTCAAGGACGCATACTTCCACATTCCCATTCACAAAGCTCACAGGAAGTATCTCAGATTTGTAATAGACGGGCATCACTACCAATTCAAAGTACTCCCATTCGGAGTCACAACAGCACCAAGGGTATTCACCAAGTGCTTGGCAGTGGTGGCAGCGCATCTACGAAGACCGCACATCCATGTCTTCCCGTACCTCGCCGACTGGCTCATAAAAGCCAGCTCACACAATCAGTGTGTAAAACACACTCCTGCAACCAACCAGCTACTCCACAACTTGGGGTTCACAATAAACCACACCAAGTCTCATCTACAGCCATCCAAAGTACAACAGTACCTTGGTGCCACAATAAACACCTCAACAGCGCTAGCTTATCCCACTCCAGCAAGGATAGCCAGCATGCAAAATCTCCTAACAAAGTTTCAGCTACAACACTCCCTTCCAGGATGAGTGTTCATGCAACTCATAGGAATGATGGTATCTTGCATCTTCATAGTACCCCATGCAAGACTTCAAATGCGTCCGCTACAAGAGTGCTTATCACGTCAATGGAACTAGGCTCAAGGTCACTTAACAGACCTAGTGTTGGTAGACGGTCGAACTCATCGCTCTCTGCAGTGGTGGAACACCAATAACCTTTCCAAGGGACGACCGTTCCTAGAGCCAGTTCCCCAGATAATCTTAACTGCGGACGCATCGCTCTCCGGCTGGGGAGCCCACCTGCTGCAACACACCATGCAAGGCAGGTGGACACTGCAACAAAAATTACTCCACATCAATCATCTGGAGTTACTAACAGTATTCCTAGCACTAAAAGCTTTCCAGAAGCAAGTAGCAAACAAAGCTGTGTTAGTCCGCACAGACAACATGACAGCAATTAATTACATACAGAAGCAAGGAGGCACGCACTCCCTGCAACTAGATCAACTAGCACAGGATATATGGAGGTGGGCTATACCTCAGAACATATTCCTTCTAGCCCAACATGTCCCAGGAGTACAAAATACTATAGCGTATCTGTTAAGTCGTCAAACACAACAGACCCACGAGTGGGAACTTCATATGCAAGTTCTTCAGCCATTCTTTCAGATGTGGGGACAACCTTAGATAGACCTGTTTGCCACCCACGAAAACGCAAAATGCCCAAGCTTCGCCGCCAGATATCCACACCCACTGTCCAAAGGCAATGCGATATGGATGAATTGGTCAAACACATTTGCCAATTCTTTTCCACCTCTACCACTCATGCCACTAGTAGTACGCAAACTACAGCACCATTCTCTGACCCTCATCCTAGTTGCTCCAACGTGGGCAAGACAACCATGGTACACCACACTGCTACAACTGTCTGTAGTACCACACCAAAAATTACACCTGTCTCCACATCTCTTAACACAGAACCATGGAGAAATTAGACACCCGGACCCAGCTCAGCTCAACTTGGCGATCTGGCTCCTGAAGTCCTAGAATTTGGGTATCTAAACCTTCCTCGAGACTGCATGAACGTCATTAAAGAAGCTAGACGTCCTACCACAAGGTCATGTTATGCGGCCAAGTGGAAATGATTTGCGATATATTGTCACAACAACAATATTAATCCCTTAGATTCGACTATTCAACACATCATAGGTTACTTATTGCATCTTCAAAGATGTAACTTAGCCTATACTTCTATTAGACTACATCTTGCTGAAATAGCAGCGTATCTGCAAAACAGACAACATCTATCTCTGTTCAGCGTGCCTGCCATTAAAGCCTTTATGGAAGGCCTTAAAAGAATAATTCCTCTCAGATTACCACCTTCACCTGTATGGAATTTAAACGTTGTTCTCACACGGCTAATGGGGCCTCCCTTCGAACCCCTACACAGATGTGAATTACAATCTTTAACATAGAAAGTTGCGTTCCTAGTAGCTATTACTTCTCTGCGCAGAGTTAGTGATTTACAAGCACTAACCATTCAAGAACCCTTTTTGCAAATGCATAAAAATAAGGTAGTTCTGCGTACTAATCCGAAATTCCTGCCCAAAGTCATTTCTCCATTCCATCTCAATCAATCTGTGGAACTGCCCTTTTTTTCTCGCAACCACAGTCAGTAGCAGAAAGAGCTCTTCACACATAAGATGTCAAAAGAGCGTTGCTATACTACATAGAAAGGACACAATCCTTTCGCAAGACAAAACAACTTTTTGTGTCTTTCTCACCACCACACAAGGGCAATCCCATTTCAAAATCTGGGATAGCTAGATGAATTGTCAAATGCATACAGATTTGCTACCACAAAGCTAAACGTACACTATCTGTTCCTCCTAAAGCCCACTCTACCAGAAATATAGGGGCTTCAATGGCATTTTTAGGGAACATTCCCCTAGATGACATCTGCAGAGCAGCTACATGGGCTACACCGCACACATTCACAAAACACTATTGTGTAGATGTGCAAACAAAACAACAAGCTAATGTGGGCCAGGCTGTTCTCAAAAAATTATTCCAATCTACTGCAACAGATAGGGGTGGTCGCCGCTAAGAGTGGGTACTGCTATACAATCTATGCACAGTGTGCAATCTGCAGCTCATATGCCTCGAACGGAAAATGCTACTTACCAGTATGCATCTGTTCTTGGCATGTAGAGCTGCAGAGTTGCACACTCCCACCCGCCTCCCCGGCTACCCTTGTCTGTTCCAGTATTATCTTAATTAGATACAAATTACATGGGCATCCTTCCTTTTCTTGCAAAGCTCCATAATTTCTCTAATGGCGAAAAACAATCTGGGGATAGAGCCGATGCCCACGCGCAATGTGGTCCTAAGGAGGAGTCACCTATCTCGTGACTTCCAAATAACTTTTCGGGACAACAACAAACTGCAAACATCCGGGCCCAACACTAGGTGGCGATCTATGCACAGTGTGCAACTCTGCAGCTCTACATGCCAAGAACAGATGCATACTGGTAAGTAGCATTTTCCTTATGTCTTGTGTTTAGGTTATTATTGGGGATGTGTAGTTTTCAAGCGAGTCTGCTTATGCTCGCAGCTTGATTTTTTGGTGTGATTTTTTTTATACTCTGTTTCTGAGCATTGTCGCTGTTTCTCAATTTCGTGTTTTGTTATTGTGTAAATTTGCACAGGTGGAAAGGTGTGGATGGTTCTGTTGTGCTTCGGTGTGCAACAGTTCGTTGGGATTTGAGTTTACACACTTGACTGTTCAATGTTCTTGCTATGCACTATGATATACTGTGGGAAGGCTGTCCTGTGTGTTACAGGCTTTAAGTGTGTTTTTTGCTGTAGCTATTGGTGTAAGTTTGTAGCGCAAGAATTTCCGGAATTGTGGGATTGCTTGCTACACAAATGTTTGATAACCGGCACGCGTGGTGGTGAAGTGCATTGTTATGCTGCCAGTGTTGTCGTGTGTCTATAACATGCATGTTGAAGAAGTGCATAATATCTACTGGTTTAAGTCAGTGAGTGCTGGCTTACATTTATAGTTTTACAATATTTTTATTTATTTATTGATTTAATGTGATTTTATATAGTGCGAACATTACCCAAAGGTGTCAGAGCGCTTTACAAAAGAACAAGTTGCGATACATAAGGATTTAGGATTACATGAGTTACATAATAGATACAAACAGAAAAAAATTGCAAATGTACAAGTTGTAGGGTCACACAAGGAAGAGATACAAACAGAAACAATTGCAAGTGTACACGTTGTAAAGTCACTCAAGTAAGAGATACAAACGGATAAACTCTAAGAATCACATAGGAATGGTAGTGAGTACAATAGTCCACTACATATACTAGTGGTTAGAGTTATATATATATACAAATAGTATATTTTCTCAGGATTACATTTTACCTGCGATTAGGCTTGGACAAGTATATATTACATATTTACAGAGTGAATGGAGAAATAAAAAATCAAAAGAGGTAGAGAGCGGTAGGTGGGGGAGAAGAGTCGGAGGCTGAGATTGGTGAGAGAAGAGAGGGGGACCTGAGGGGGAGAAATAGATAAGGCAGTCCAGCAAAAGAGAAATGTCTGAAGGTCGGCAGGATGGAATCCAATGGACCAAAGGAAAGGACAAGAATCAACAAAATGGCGGACCGGGTCGTGGGCATCGATGGAAACCATCTCAAAATGGTTAGATGCGTCCAGGTCAAGACCCAAAAAACCAGGAGAGCAGAGTTCCATTAAGTAGGGTCGGAGGGGGGCTGCTGTTTGCGTGCACAGGCACAGCACCACAAGGGCATCAGGCTGACAACCAGCGCATCAAGGAGAGCCGAGAACTGGAGCGAGCCTCTGAATAGGTAGGGATCTCAGAGACCGAAATAGAAGAGTGATAAGAGAAACAATGGTCCTAAACATCAATTAAGTGTTGCATTAGTCAATACTTAGTTACTCAGGCAAACAATTATTCACTGCATATAATGAATCAACAGCTCAGTGTAATAAATACTGTACAAGACACAGCAAAAGCAACAGACGTATTTCTTACCAAGCAATTTTAATTCATTGCTTATCCAGTGAATTCTTTCTCATTATTCACAAAAACAGTTTATAGATATCAGTTCAATGCTGTCAAAGATCACAATGATACAGTGAAACATTTAACGGTGATTGTGCCCCGAGGGGGACCGTGCTTAGATAGAAGTGATCAGAGATGATATAAGTGTTTAGAAGAGGTACAGAAGGGATCAGAAATGTTGTGACAATAAATTGGTTACAATCTTTAGAGACAAAAAAGGGATCGGTTTAAAATCACCGTCCAAATGGTCACCCGGCCATTATATCATTCCTATATAAGATTTTGTTCAAATGCAAAAATCGGACATGAATTCCAAAATAAGCACGTCAAGTTTGGGGGTCAATCAAGGTCCAGGTGAGGTCAAGAAGTGGGCATCGACGTTTCGACTCGTCTAGTGGCCCGACGGGTAGATTACACCTCGGCCGTGCGAGTCTTCATCAGGACAATGGGAAGAAGGGCAATATCACCAAAGCTTGGTAATCCCTAGAACGATTAAGGGCATAGTAAGTCTGTTGCACTAACCTAAATGTTTCTAGGTAACCCCATACGGGACAAGGCTTACCCGCAAATGAAGAGCGAGGACGTTTTTCAACCGTGTGTGGACTCTCTCACACCGGGGAGGGGTATATAATTTCACCTAAGGAGCAAACATCCAAAAATTTAAAACTCTCTGGGATATCCTCCAGAGTATGCTGCTCGTATATTAAAGAGGAATTCCCACATACCTTATACTATCCAATTGTGCTCGATGGGTATGTTAATTAGTCCCCAAGGGTTATTGCACGTATAACGCACTAGTGCCCAATCCTTACTAGAATTCCGTGTAGGTTAGGATGGGCGTGGGTCACATCTGAAAGAGACACGTTAGTGATAGATTCCTTACCTTAGAATGTCCCCAGGCGTCAGACTGGATCCGGAAATTTTTGCGTAGCAGTACCCTTGCGCGTCGGTAGGCGTCGTCTGCGGCTCCGCGTCCGTCGTGGGCGCCGTGATGACATCGTCGGAGTACTTAGATGCCGCCTCCGCATGCTGACGTCCGTTCTCCTTTTTTCCGCGCCAGCAGCGCAGATCCGGAAAAAGTGGTACCGTAGTCTTTTTTTACTAAACTTTTTTGATCCTTTTTGATCGTTTCTTTTCGAGTCTTCGACTCCAGACGGTGCCGATAGGGATGCCAGGTTTTAAACCCTGTGAGGCCTGCGACCGACTGATGTCGGTCACCGACCCTCACCGTCGGTGTCTTCACTGTCTCGGCGTCGACCACGACGACAAGACCTGTTCCGACTGCCGGGCCCTGACTTCGAAAGCTAGGCGGGAGCGGTCCCGCAAGCGACTCTAATCCCGCGCCAGGAAAGGTCCCTGTCCGGACGAAGGTCGAGGGACCGGTTGTGGGAGCGGAGCCATCGGAGCTCCGGGAGTCGACATCACTCCTCAGGGTCGAAGTCGTCAGGTAAGCACAAGAAGTCGAAGAGACGTCATCGCTCTTACGACTCCCCCGACGCTCGCGCGACGCGGCTTGGGGGGTTCAGGTGGCACCGCCCACGCGGCTCCGTCGGAGTCGCAGGCGTCGCGTCCGACCCCATACCCTCCGGTCCCGACGCCGGAGGAGATCGAGCGGTTCCTCATGGCCATGAGGTCCCTCACTCCCCCGACGGGCTCCGCGGCGCCTCCGGGCCCAGCGGACCTGTCTGGGGGCCCTCGCGGGTCGGGGGCTTCGGCCCGACGCCGTCGGGTGCTTCGGCCCCGACGCCGCCGGCCGTCACAGGTGGACTTAACGACCTCCCTGGCGCCGGTCCCTCAGGTGTCACCCCCGGCGCCGTCCTCGGGCGGCGCCGTCCCCGATGCCTCCCTCGATCCGGCGCCGGAACGGCGCCGCTGGGCGCCGCTTTCGACGCCGTTCGGAGAGTTCACTTTCCATGAACCGGCCCCATCATTTGATCTCCCTGAATACCAGGAGATGGGTGATGAGGAGTATTGGGAGGGGTCTGAGGACCCTCTGACAAGGGAGTGTCAGTCCCAGGAGGACTGGACAGGTGGACTTGGGGATGCCAGTGATCTGGACACTTCGCCAGTCACTGGTTTTGTCTCCCCTCCTACCGTGGCTACGGAGGAGGGGGCTACCTACAGTGTGGTGCTGATGTGGGCGGCCAAGGCCTTGGGCCTTGAACTCCCCGTCGCGGCCGTGAGGACTAACCTCCTCACTGAGGTTCTAAAACCGCAGTCAAGCTCGGCTGAGCCTCTGCTGCCGTTTAATGAGGCCTTGACTGACGTTCTTGTGGGCACTTGTTCCAGGCCCGCTACAGGTTCGCCTGTAGATAGGAACGTGGCCAAACGCCACCGCTCGGCCCCGGGCGACCCTTGTTTCCTGTCCACCCACCCCACCCCACCCCTGAGAGCCTGGTGATCCAGGCCTCAAATTCCCAGTCCGCATTCCCGTCGGCTCCGCCTGACCAGGGAATCCAAGAGGTTTGAGCAATACGGCAAGAAGGTATTCTCTTCCCTAAGTCTGGGACTGCGGTCTTCCAACACCGCATGCCTCTTGGGCCGCTTCACCCACTCCCTGTGGGATACGGTCGCGGACGTGCTGCCAGAATGCCCGTTGGAGGTACGGGCTAAACTCGGCCAAGCCCTTGTGGAGGGCCGAGATGCGGCACGTTATTCTATCCGGTGTGGACTGGATACCACCGACTCACTAGGTAGAGCGATGGCAACGACGGTGGCGATTCGTCGCCACGCCTGGTTGAGGTCCGCCAACTTCTCGGCTGATGTCCAGAACACACTGATGGACATGCCTTTTGATGGCCGTCGCCTTTTTGGTGACAAGGCAGACCATGCGCTTGAGCGTTTTAAGGACTCCAGGGCTACGGCCAAGTCCTTGGGGTCTCGGCCCCGCGCCAGCAAATGGCTGCTTTTCGCCCCTTTCGTGGCCAAGGAAGGGGTGTACCCACACGTGCTGCCAGCCACGCGCCGCAGGGTAATACCCAAGCGGTGGCGGAGTGGAAACCGCCGTGGAGGCGGGCGGGGACAACGGCGAGGACAGTCCACACCTTCCCCCACAGCATCCGCCTCAAAACCCTCCTAGTCCGTGCTTTCAGGCCCATGTGTCGCCAGTGGGGGGCAGGGTTCGCCATCACCTCCTCCACTGGTGCACTGTCACGTCGGACAGGTGGGTGCTGCAAATCGTGCGAAGGGGCTACTCCCTCCCCTTCGAGGCGACCCCTCCAGCCATGCCACCGCAGAACCACCGTGTATCGGGGGATCTTTTGCGACTTCTGCAGGAGGAAGTTACTGCCCTCTTGGCCAAGGGGGCCATCGAGCGCGTTCCTGGGCCAGAAGTAGGGTGTGGTTGCTACTCCCACTACTTTCTGGTACCCAAGAAGGGCAAAGGGGGCCTACGCCCTATCTTGGATCTACGGAACGTCAAAGGCTTCCTCCGGAAGGAGAAGTTCAAAATGCTGACACTGGCTCAGGTCTTAGCTGCCCTGGACCCAGGAGACTGGATGGTAGCGTTGGACTTGCAGGACGCTTATTTCCACATCCCCGTCCTGCAGGCCCACCGGCATTACCTGCGGTTCACGGTAGGCCACGAGCACTTTCAGTTTACCGTGCTCCCCTTCGGCCTTATCAGCGCCCCACGGGTGTTCACGAAGGTGATGGCGGTGGTCGCAGCTCATCTGCGCAGGTTAGGGGTTTCAGTCTTCCCCTACCTCGACGACTGGATGTTGAAGGCGGGCTCGCCCCAAACAGTCGTCAACCACCTCCAGACAACGGCAAACCTCCTGCACTTGCTGGGGTTTTCCATCAATGTGCCGAAGTCGCACCTGTGCCCCTCTCAGAAGCTCCTCTTCATCGGAGCGGTTCTCGACTCGGCGCAGTTTCGGGTTTATCCTCCCGAACAGCGGGTCGGGACATTCAGGCTATGATTCCACTCTTTCAGCCCTTGTCCCGAGTTTCGGTCAGGTTGACGCTGCGGCTTCTGGGGCTGATGGCCTCCTGCATCCTTCTGGTGCATCACGCCAGGTGGCGGATACGGGCTCTGCAGTGGGACCTGAAGTTTCAGTGGGCCCAGCATCAGGGCAACCTATCCGACCATGTCCTGATTTTGGGGGGCACTGCGAGACAGCTGCAGTGGTGGCTCATGGACCGCGATTGGGTCAGCGGCAGATCCCTCTCCCTTCCCCAACCGGAGCATGTAGTTGTGACGGACGCGTCCCTCCAGGGCTGGGGAGGCCACATGGGAGAGGCAGAGATCAGAGGCCTCTGGTCTCCGGCGGAGTCCCGGCTCCATATCAACCTTTTGGAGCTGCGGGCGATTTGTCTAGCACTGAAGGCATTCCTCCCCTCTGTTCGGGGGAGTGTAGTGCAGGTGTTCACGGACAACACTACCGCCATGTGGCACTGCAACAAACAGGGCGGGGTGGGGTCGCGGACCCTTTGTTAGGAGGCTCTGCGCCTCTGGCAGTGGCTGGAACATCAGGGCGTGACCCTGGTGGTTCAACACCTGGCAGGTTCTCTGAACGCCAGGGCGGACGAACTCAGCCGTCGGTGCATGATGGATCACGAATGGCGTCTGAACTTGAACGTGGCGCAAGGCCTCTTTCAGCAGTGGGGAGAGCCTTGGTTAGATCTATTCGCCACCAAAGAGAACGCGCAATGTCATCAGTTCTGCGCGTTGGAATTTCCAAGGCGGCACTCGCTCGGAGACGCTTTTCGTCGCGAGTGGAGTTGCGGTCTATTGTACACCTTTCCGCCTACACCACTTCTGCCCAGAGTGCTGAAGAAGATCAAGCGCGACCGGGCCCAGGTTATCCTTGTGGCTCCGGACTGGGCACGAAGGTACTGGTATCCAGAGTTACTCAGTATGTCAGTCGATCCCCTGGTTCGTCTGCCTCTTCAGGAGGACCTTCTGTCGCAGCAGCAGGGGACGGTCCTCCACCCGAACCTGTCCAGTCTCCACCTCCATGCTTGGAGATTGAGCGGCGACAGTTGAGGCCATTTGACTTGCCTCCTGAAGTCTGTAATGTCATTCTGGCAGCAGGCGTCCCTCCACAAAGTCGGTATACGCCTGCAGGTGGAACAAATTTGTGGCATGGTGCACAGCAAAGGCTGTGGATCCTCTTGATGCCCCTCTTTCTGAGGTTCTTCTCTTCCTTCTTTCTCTTGCACTATCAAGGGCTACCTTTCTGCCCTTTCAGCCTTCCTAAGGCTGCCTGATCAACCTTCTTTGTTCAAGTCCCCTATTGTAACTCGTTTTCTAAAGTGCATCACACACATGTTCCCTCCTGTTCCGTTTGTGATGCCACAGTGGGACTTGAACCTGGTTCTTACATTTCTGATGTGCGCTCCCTTTGAGCCACTTCACAACTGTCCTCTCCATCTTCTTACTTTGAAGACTGCTTTCCTGGTTGCCATCACCTCTGCCAGGAGAGTGAGTGAGCTCCAGGCTCTTTCATGTACACCCCCTTTCCTTTCTGTCCATCAGGACAAGGTTGTGTTGCGTACTAAGCCATCTTTCCTGCCCAAGGTTGTCACGGCCTTCCATATCGGGCAGTCTATCACCTTGCCCACCTTCTTTCCGCCACCGCATCCCTCTAAAGAGGAAGAGCGGCTCCACCGTCTGGACCCAAAACGTGCGCTTTCATTCTACTTGGATCGCACACGCCAGTTTCGGGTGGATGACCAACTCTTTGTTGGTTACGTGGGCGCTAAGAAGGGAAAAGCGGTGCACAAGCGGACCATCTCTCGGTGGATCATCTTGTGTATCCAGGCATGTTAATCCTTGGCTAAGAAGGAGCCCCCTGTTGGATTGCGGGCTCATTCCACCCGGGCCACAGCGACTACAACTGCCCTGGGCCGGGGAGTGCCCTTGCAGGACATTTGCCAGGCAGCTACGTGGGCCTCGCTGTACACGTTGGCAAGACACTACTGCCTGGACAGTCAAAGTCCGGAGGGATGGCTTCTTTGGCCGTTCCGTCCTCCAGGACTTTCTGGTGTGATTATTGGTTCGCAGACCCACCACCGGGATTGGTATTGCTGGGGTATCTATTCTAAGGTCAGGAATCTATCACTAACGTGTCTCTTTCAGATGCACAAGTTACTACTTGTGTAACGATATATCTGTAAGAGACATTAGTTAGTGATAGATTCCTTACCGACTCACCCATCCTCCCCGTTCTGCGAACCGATATCTAGGGTTAAGGTCATCCCCTTTCAGGGCCCTAGTTTCAATGGCACCAGTGTTGGTTTTTAACATGGCTCGGCGCTTCTGGCGCGGAAAAGCTGTGTCTAAGAACTGACGACAGCACGCGGAGGCGGCGTCTAAGTACTCCGACGACGTCATCACGGCGTCCACGACGCCGACGACGGATGCGGAGCCGCAGACGACGCCTACCGACGCCCAAGGGTACTGCTACGCAAAAATTTCGGATCCAGTCTGACGCCTGGGGATATTCTAAGGTAAGGAATCTATCACTAACTAATGTCTCTTACAGATATATCGTTACACAAGTAGTAACTTGTGCATCAATGTCTCTGAAAAGTAGTATGGTTTTGTTATAAAATACAGGGCGACTTCAAGCTAAATCAATTCAAGTGGAACGACATAGTATGAGCGTACCTTATATTGGAGCGAGTCCCACATGTTCAAAGAGTGCAGTTAATGGCCATCACTCGAGATATGGCAGAACATATCCTACGTTATCTCAATTCAAGAGCGTTTAACCTGAAATAGATTAACACCCATGAGTACCACTCCGCGCATTATGTCACTACAAAGGAACTTTAGACATTCAGAAAAACGCCCTACCTTGTGCTCGAAGGCTGCCTTATTTATCAAACTCCCGGCGTTTGCTAGTGAACGTGTCAAACGCGTAAGTGCCTTCACTCTGGGCAGGGAGGCGTCATCATAGAGCTAATAAAAAGACTCTATTGTACATTAGGGATGATGTAATACGCCTACAAGTTCATAAGATAGAAAATTATTTTGCCGCATCCGGATTTCATTATTCCAATAAAACCACTTAGACTAATTTAATATAAAATTACCATTATGGTTAAAGAAAGTCAGCGCGAAAAGCTGATATCGAGCCCATAAAACAGCAGCCAGAGTTTGTCGAGCATTACTGCAGTGTGCCAAGGGGGTTTGGTCTCCATCCCATACTTCAAAAGATACTATAAAAGGAAGTACGTGTGGTAAGGAGCGCTGTTATGTACATCCCCCTATAGCTGGGTATTACAATAGCCCCCTGCTCCTGTAGATGTCGTAATGTCATGGCTAATATTAATGCTTAAGCGTGTTCAACAAATACGAATCCCAACATGATACAATTAACCATATTGTACACCCTGTTCATACATTGTGGTGTCAAGGCTATCGTAGCAGGAACTGATGGTACTGGTTCAATAAAAGCAGATCACATGAACAATTGGCATGATGCAATTAAACATTTAAAACAAACTGACATACATGGTACCTATTAGACAAAATAGCCAAACAAATACATTCTGAGAAATGTGCCCTATTTTAGGTAGACAATTCTTTGTAATCAGACTGGCATAATAGAAACCGTGTTGGTTGATATACAGGTCAAATACAGTTCATTGACATACAGATCAATTAGAGAATAATGATTACAGGTTTAGCAATGATACCTGTCTTCTAATTTCCTCCTGTTCATTAAGCCCCTTTTGGACAGTGTCGAGGGAGTATATCCATCTACATTGCCTACGACTTAAGGTGCTCCCCAAATTCCCACCTCGGGGGTTCGGTGTTGCTTTCTCAATGACCCACCACTTTAAAGAGTCAGCAGCATGTTCAAACTTCACAAAATGGTCAACCAGTGGGGCACCCTGTACCTTGCAACGAATGCGGCTACAGTGTTGCAATATGCGACATTTAATCTTTTGAATTGTCTGCCCAATGTACATAAAACCACACGGGCAGACAATGGCGTATACCACCCCAGATGTGTTGCAATTGCTGAATTGTTTAAGGCTGTATGACTGATTATTGTATGAAAACGTAGTTAATTCTAAAATCATTGAACAGGCCTTGCACGCCCCGCATTTCTTATGGCCGAACACAGGTGGGAGCCCCTACAGAGTACTTTGTTTGACATTACTTACCCCAAGGAGTAGTGATTTAACCAGAATATCCCTGATATTTTTGCCTTTACGGAAAGCGTGTAAGGGAGGAGGTATATTGCCCAGTTCCTCCGTCACCAAGTGCCAGTAGTGGTTAATCACCTTTTTTATGGCATTACTTTTGGTATTGAAGGTCGTTACACATACCAAACGATCTTCACTGGTGGGTTTTTCTTTTGGAATTAGTAAGTGTTCCCTATGATTATGCCATGTGCGTTTCCGAGCTTTTTTGAGGAGTCTAAGTGGGTATCCTCGTTCACTCAATCTGGCCATCAATAGAGCTGATTCGTCAAAGTAATCCTCTTTTTTTTAGTGCAGGTCCTCCGTAGCCTCAGGAATTGGCCAAAGGGCAAATTATCCCTGAGGTTACGGGGATGATGACTCGTGTACCGCAAAAGGGTATTGCGCTCACTCGTTTTTCTATAGAGGCTAGTATACAGCCTCCCAGATTCACTCTTGATAGTAATGTCAAGGAAACTGACCGACTCATTGTCCGCTTCCAAAGTAAATTTGATGTTGTCCGAGCAATTATTTAGCCATTCATGAAATGAGTGAAGCAGTTCCTTACTCCCTTCCCAGAATAGCAAGACATTGTCAATATAACGTGTCCATAGTGATATATGGGTCACAAAGGGATTGTCCTGGCTGAATATGTGTTGTTGTTCATATTCGCTCATGTATATATTTGCCAGATTGGGGGCAAAACTTGTCCCCATCGCCACGCCTTTTGTTTGAACATAATACCTGTCTAAGAAAACGAAGAAATTCTTCGTCATGGCAATTGTTAATAGTTGTCTTATAAATTCCGTGGGTGCTCTATGGGGTGCCGGCCTTTGGTCGAGTACATTTCTGATACAGGTTAAGGCACAGTTCTGAGGAATATTTGTATACAGGGCCGTAATGTCCATTGTGGCCAGCAGGCAAGTAGCAGGATCATGTAGGCGTCCATCGATCAATTGGATGGCTTGCATCGTATCTTTTAAATACGGCTATAGGCTTTAAGAATACATCAATATATTTACACAATGGTTCTAACAAGGAACCACACCCTGATATAATTTGCCTCCCCGGAGGATCCACCATCCTTTTGTGGATCTTGGGGAGGGTGTAAATTGTTGGCATACGTGGATGTTTCTTATTCAAAAAATCATGTTCGTGTTGGCTGATGTAGCCTTTAACCATAGCCTCTGCTGTAACCTATCCAATGGATCCCTCAATTTCTTTAGTAGCATCACCTTTGAGGAGTGCATAATTGCCCTCCACAGCTAGTTGAGATAAAATCTCTAATTTGTACTTCTCTGTGCTTTGTACCACTATGGCTCCGCCTTTGTCCGTGGGCTTTATAGTGATATTGGCATTGTCTTTCAGTAACCTCAGACCCTGTTTCTCCTCTTTACTTATATTAAAAGGAATGTATTGGCGTTTGTTCAATATAACATCTACATCGCGTAGCACCACTTGTTCATAGGCCAGTAATTTGTGGGCCATCAAGTGCGTCGGAGGATTAAATCTCGATGGGGGTCTAAGGCCACTCGCAGAAAAAATGGGGTTAGTGGAGTGTTTTGAAAGTGATACTTTAATCTAACTTTCCGAAAAAATTGGTGTAGTTCAATTTTTAAATTAAAAGTGTTAGGGGGTGACGTGGGAACAAAAGAAAGGCCCTTTGCCAACACATGTTGTTCGTTGGCTGTCAAAACATAATCCGAAAGATTGACTATAGGATTGTCAGGCTCTTGTGCTACCATCTGTAGTGCTGGCGCTTCGTTCTGATTTCCCCATGGGACTCTGCCTGAAAATGAGTCTGTTTTTTTCCTCTCCCTGTCCCTTGGTTCCACATTGGGACCCGGGTACCCCTGGGTCTCCCCCAGGGGCGGCCGCACCCTCGTTGACCCCACCATTGTTCCTCTGATAAAAAAGGACGTTGATCTTGATTGGTTGGGCCCGTACTACCGGAAGGTGTATTGGTGCTAGTACTAGGTCGGTCAGAGTCACTATCGGAACTACTGCCAAAGGAAGAGCCAGAGAAGGTATTGTAGCGTCTATATCCTCCTCTCCCACGGCTAGAGAAACCTCCCTGCTGATCTCTCATATAATAACCTTCTTGGAGGTAAGGATAGGTGTTCCTTTTATCATAGATTTTTATATCTCGTGCTACCTTATCCAATTTGGTCACCTGTGTTTGTATATCAAATTCCCTGATCGTCTTTTCTAGTCTTTCCAAAGCTTCCTTGGCATTCAAAAGTGCTTTGTCCTCAATGATTTCCCTCTTGAGGTCCGCGATTTCCTTGGTTAAACGTTCAACTTCTTCCACCGCGGTTTCAATCCCTAGTACCATCCAATGTCTTGAACATGTATTAGACACATAACATAAGTTGTCTTTAAATTTAGGGTTATCCAGAAAGATCGAGGGGTTCATTTCTGACCTGCAACCCAACTGGAATAACGTTTGATCTAAGATATTTTTCTAATGTGTGTCCATGTAATCTCGTCCTTATTAATTTTTTCTCCAACCTTTCTAGTTTAGAAATGTTATCATTAAGGGATAGATCTATGGTCGGGGTGTTACTTGCTAGGAAAGTGCCACCACCCTCATCCTGTAATAGTTTGTCAATATAGTCATCACTGTATGAGAGAGTCTCCTTCTCAGACATAATCTAGACTGTATTTCTTCAAAAACAAAGTAACATAATACAAAATCACATTTAAACATACAAAACCCTCGCAGGTAGCACCTGCACAAAGGTAACCATTTTCAAAAATGGGGTAACCCGATTGGTCAAGAACCTGGGTGATGTGCGATAAGAGAAACAATGGTCCTAAACATCAATTAAGTGTTGCATTAGTCAATACTTAGTTACCCAGGCAAACAATTATTCACTGCATATAATGAATCAACAGCTCAGTGTAATAAATACTGTACAAGACACAGCAAAAGCAACAGACTTATTTCTTACCAAGCAATTTTAATTCATTGCTTATCCAGTGAATTCTTTCTCATTATTCACAAAAACAGTTTATAGATATCAGTTCATTACTGTCAAAGATCACAATGATACAGCGAAACATTTAACGGTGATTGTGCCCCGAGGGGGACCACACACATATTTTGTCTCTAAAGATTGTAACCAATTTATTGTCACAACATTTCTGATCCCTTCTTTACCTCTTCTCAACACTTATATCATCTCTGATCACTTCTATCTATGCACGGTCCCCCTGTTCATTCTAGGATAGGCTGGTTATTCCTTAATTGGTGTATTTCAAAGAACGAGCAAGATGTGTGCAGACTGTGTAGTCACAATGTCTTGTTTGTTGGTATATATGTCATGGACAGGCTGTGGGTGCCATATGTCACTTTCTGGGTGTAGTTAAGCTACGGGAAGACTCTGGGCCACATATATCACATTGCGTTTGGTGATGAGACTTGGGCATGATATATATAGATAAGTATCATTCGTTTTGGTTGGGGTGTAATTCCAATGCAGGCAATAAGCCATTTACATGCCTTCATAGTTTGTGTAATTTATGGGTAGGCTACGTTGCCTGGATGTGTTTGTTGAGTGTGCCTGTGTCCTGTGCCTGTTTTTCCATGGCATGTTTAATTTGTAGTCTGGCTGTGTTTTGTGCATGCTTCCTACTGTTTGTTTTGTGTGTGTGTGTGACTGTAGTGGATGTACAAAAATGGAGACGTGTAAAGTCCTGTCTTGTATGGTGTGTGTTTCTAGTATCAGCTGTCTGTGGTATCTGTGAGGTATTGTAGAATCCTGGTGCACCGTGAATTCAAAGAATCAGTTGGAAGAGCACAAAAGGGGGCTGGGACTGAGCTGGTGTCAAGCTCCTGGTTAGTTTTTATTATTAAAGTACACCTGCTTAAAGTTACCTGCGCGTATGGATCACAGTTCATCTTAACAGTTTGCTCAAAGATTGTTTTAGAATTAAAAAGAAAAGGGGAGAGATTTGTGAGAGAAAAAAAACAAGCTAGAAAACATTTTTGGGAACTTAGCTTGTGTCAAAGAAATATAGTTTTTGAACTCGGAAGTGCATGTGGTCAAGATAATGCTTATGTCTTCTGACCCATCGTAGCACAAAGCATTGTTTCAGTCTAGTACATCATTGAGCTATAACAATATACTGTTGTTTCTTATTTCTTAATATTCTCTTTCAATCATAGTTTGGGCAATTACATACGTAATCACAGCCCATTTGAAGTATTCTTGGGAAGTCATCACCCTGTATACAATAGCTTACTAGTTTTCTAGTCAATATCTGTACCTAAAAGGGTTTCTGCATCCTTACTTTTACCTTTCTACAAGTCATGCCAAAGTAGTGTAAGAAGCACTGGGATGTCGGGCGATGTATATATATTCTGATGTGTCACAATTTGTGCGTCTTCTCTGTTCCTAAGTGTGATTGTTCCTCAGATGGATACACTTGCAGTGTTCGGTCTGGAGACACATTACATTGTCCACAAGGGCAGTGACTCATCACTGTGGATGATTCCACAGGCTCAATATTTGTAGGTGTTCTCTTTTTTCAGGGCCTGGTAGGTGCCAGTCTGTCCTTGAGGTTTGTTGACCTCTTATATGCAAAATGAGGGGATGGTACTAGTTCAAGATTTTCCTAATATTTCCTTATAATCTGATGTATATGATTAGCTAAAATGCCATAGGTTGTTACCAATGTAATCCTTCCTTTATTGCTTTTGGCGGTGGTCTTTAACTGTTTCGGGGTGTGCTAGGCGTATTCAGTACTCCATTATATGCATTCTTTACAACCCATTGTTGATATTGTCTTCCTGCCAATTTTTACCTGTGTTATTTTGACGAGATAACAAAGTCAGAGGTCTCACTAAAATTAAGGCAAGGTTTTAACAAGCATATGCAATGCAGTAGGTCTTGCATTTGTTAAAGTTAGAGCTGTTGGCGTCAAAAATAACAATGTTTTTTACTTTTGTTTTTTTATTTGCAGTGGAATTATTATATTTGCATAGCACTATTACAAATGGTATAAGACTAAAGTAAAGGCCATTGACATTTTCAATGCCAACAGCACTAACTTAAACAAATGCGAGACCTATTGCATTGGAAATGCATTTGGTCTCTCATTGTTTGGAGCTGGAGTTATTGGCATTATAAATGCCAATGTTTTTTTACCTAGCCATGTTGCAGGGTGCTCTACCATATGCGGCCAAATAAGGTCCCATGGGACCTATTTTGGTCACATATCGTACTGCCCATGCAGAAGATATGGTAAATCCACCCTACCCATATTACATTGCATGCAAGACAGTACCACAAGTCTATTCAAATAGCTGTGTCCATATATACAATTAGTAGCTTTGAAATGTGACAAAAGAATTATTATAATAATTCTGTTTTACGTTGTACTCTGTGTGGAACTAATGTAGCGAAATTTATAGAAGGTCTCAAATAAATGGAGATGTGCTAGTGAGTAAAGTAACCACTGCTAGCCTTGCTTAGGTCCAAGCTTGTGTCCTGTCTGAAGCCCTTTAAGAAAATAGTGCTCTGAGGCTGTAATTAAAACCTAGGGAGTAACAACTCTTGTAACAGGGGGTGTCCTCATGGGAGGTTACAAGAAGAGGCAAGGCGGTACTAAGGAGTGACTACTAAGCCTATCGACCAATGAAAAGCCACCATTTACAAAGAACAAGCCACTTAAAAAGGTGGGCGGAAAGTAGGGGGAGCTTTATGTCCATATCCTGAATGCAGCATGTCTCGATGAGACTGTGCAAGCACTGCCTAGAGTGAGACCTAAAAACGGAATAACTGGGAGGTTAACCCAGAGAGTCTTGTGGATGATTAGCACCACAGTTTTGTAATGCAATTTTGTTATTCGCCTTGAAATAAGAAATTTATCTTAGTTTGTCTTCTAGTACTTCAATGTGTAAATCCAAAAAAGTAACCATTAAGTGTTATATGTCCTTATGAAAAACAAATGATTATCCTGGGTATTTAACCACTTAAGAAACTCAACAAGATTCATTTAGGTGCCTTGCCAAATACAAATAACATTGTCAATATATCGACACCACATAACAATGTTTGACTTGTATGGGTTGTTGTCATACTAAACAACCTTTTCTTCGAGCTGACCATTCTAAATATGGGCTAGACTAGGAGCTGCAGTCAGTCTTGTTGTTGTACCAGAGATCTACCAGTGTAAGTCATCCAGGTTAAGTTTAGCTCAGTGGATTGCAAAATAAAGGTAGGAGCCATACCATGGAACCATTCACTGGTTTCTAATGCTAATTTCACTTCTTCAAGGGTCAGTATCGGGGGATTTTTTCTGTACAAGGATTGAATATCCAGGGCTTACTAAAATCCTTTCCCTCAGATCAAATGCCATGTCTTATGAACGATTAGGAATATCTGTACTACCCCAAGTGTAGAATTTGTGACATGATAGCAAGTTTTTTTCTTCTATCAGGTAACCCACCACAGATTACAGTTGAGGCCGGGAATGAGTTAAGGAGTCCGACTCAGGGAGTCAAAAGGACACATAAGTAGTAAACTTCCATAGGTTAGGGCATAATTCCCAGCGACATGTGCCTCTAGGATCTATTGCTATTAGCTATTATATTTTATGTCTGCATGTGCGCTACATCCACTGGTAGTGAATGGCCCTTGATGGTGTGTTCGGTCCGGTGGGGCCTGCTTCTTGCATTGGATTGACATGAGGGATCTGTGGAAAGACTATTAAGCAGTATTTCCTATGAGCATAAGAGTGGCCATATAGTGTTTAATTTAAATGAGTTAGAAATGGCAAATCCTCTCTCGTGGTGCGAGTGGATTTAACATTACTAAAGTGGAAATACCACTTTGGAAAAGTGGGTATTTTATGTGCTCGTGGCTCAGTATGCCTGTCTCCAATCCGCATCTGGGTGATGGGGAGGCAGCTACATCTGTGCATTCCTGCTAGCCTGCCATAAACTAGGAGCTCAAGAGAAACTGCAGACCGCTGACTCTGAGGGTCCTCCCTGGGACTGATAAGATTGGGCGGAATTGGCACCTGCATTCCAACCGGCAGGTTCATAGCCTCACTAAAGATATTGATCTAGCCTCCCTGCTTAGTATGGCAGACTGTACACAATTTAGAGAGAGCCCGTTCATTTCAAAGGTGGCCTTTTGAACTGATCTCTTCAAAGGCCATTGTGGGTATAACTACTGGGGCTCTACCTTCAGGAGTTAGAGATGCTTTTGGGATTCAAACTATACTACTCCGGTTCAAAGCTGGGACATCGACAAGAGGAACTATTACGGCAGGAGAGACTGCAAGTGGATTATCTGCAGACTTGTGGTGGCCTGGGGCTTGTGGGGCTCTAGGAAGGGGACTATCACCTGGTGGATTTTGCCTGGATATTGCTGGACTGCAGCTAATCGCCAACTGTTATGGTTGGGTCCCTAAGCACTCTCCAAGGGCCGGTTGGCTGGCTTCCTGTCCAAGATATCACAGGGACTGAAATAATCTCCCCATTTCCATGAAATTGTAAGGATTGCACAGGGTGCAGCAGAAACAGGTAGAAGTAATCCTCGGGACGGGGACCATCCCGACGTGTGCCGTAATTACACTGTGCAGAGGAGTGTGCTCATAATAACCAGAGCATGAGGAGTTTGAGGAGTGAGGGAGAAGTTTGCTGAGTCCGAGGGACCCGAGCTTACAACCAGAATCCTGTGCTAGCTAGCACTCCGTGGCATGTGGTGTCCAAGGGGCCTTGGGGGAAGTTTGCCCAGTCCACAGGACCCAAGGTGGCAGCCTAAACTATCTCCGACCTCCAGATCAGGAGGACAACCGTGCCTGACATCGTGGTGACAGTTCGAGGTCACCGGCTTCCTCTCCCTGGACCCACGCCACAAGTTACTCTGTTGAGAATATCGTGACTGGACCCGAGGGGTCTTGTTCTGCCTTGTGTGCACCCACAGCTGGCTGCTTGAAACAACTGCACCTCGCACCTCTGACAGAGGGAATAATTCTCCTAATTGGAAGAGCACCAGCTTCGAGTGTCAGTCTTTTGCCTACAGTGGGATAGTGATCCCGCTCTTGTGAAGGTGCCACTGGATGCCTGAGGACCTAATCTGCATGGGTGTGAACACGTAACTGTTTCCTTTCACTTCATGTGGTCCCGACAATCTAAGTATCGCCAGTGGGTGCTATGTGTATCGTTGGCTGGTGTAGTTTGGGTGGCTGGGTCATGAGGCGTAGTCCGAATCTGTAATTTCTTGACCATTACAACTGTATGGGGTATGGGATTTATTGTGAATGTTGTGTTTTATGCTAATATGTTAGCGGGGAAGTGTAATACCTCTGAGCAGCCTGCATAAATGTTTCTGTCAATGTTATGGAAGGGATTGCTTGGATTGGGAACTCCTTGGAGAAGTATGCAAATGGGTTTATGTTGCTTACGAGGCTGAGGGGATAACAGGGCAGGTAAATACTTATGACTAGTACATATATGTTCGATAATTGAATATAAATTTAAAGTATATATCCACTGTGTATGTCTTTTGATTTCAATGTGTGTGTAATACAAAAACCAGTGTTATATACATATGGTGTGGAGTCTCTCCGTAGTGTACACAGTGTGTTGCGAGAGTGGGGGTTGTGTCAATACTTTACACTTTGACCCTGAGGATAAGCCTGACTGCTCTGTGCCAAGCTGCCCACGGGTGAGCTCAGGTTATTGGACAAGTGTATCGTACTCATCCTATCTAGGACTGTGGATTCAGCCTGGCTTTAATGTGTCCTAGCCAGCCAGAAACTGCTGGTTCTAACAGAATTCTAGTTTGATTGATCTTGATGAGAGTGACCATCTTCTTTTTCTCTCATTCACATTAGAAATGGAGATAAGTAGGCGTCAGACAGGGTTTTCAGCCAAGTTGTTCTCGTTGAAAAACGACCCAAAAAAGTTGAATCTCATGTTGAAAAGCATTCTACAGTTCACAGCATCCTCTCCCTGGTGTGGCCAAAATGGTCACAACCGGAGCTAGATATCATGTACTATAAAAAGTTTCTTTTGGCCTTTTAGTACTTCAGTAAGTCTGTTCTCCCCCTTTATGTACCTTGAGATATCACAAATGTATGTTTTAATTTGTGCTTTATCCCGAGACACCTGTATGAGTCTCTGGTTCTCATATACAGAAAGGGGCTTTGAGGCATTTTATGTCTGCAATTGGCACCAATGTTGCATGGCATTTCTCAGATGGTTACATTTTTCAGCACGAAGCAGTGATTGGAAAATTGGTTCCACAAAGTAGGTGTTTGCCTTTTATAGAATGTTGTATTTTATTTTACTTATTTGTTGTGTGTGTGATGATTTCCGCCTTGGCAGCACGATCTGTTTTTTAAGGCAATAGTAGTTATAATATATGTCAAAGCGCCGCTTCCAAGTCCTCACACAGCATGTCCAAGCGTGCATTTGTTTGTGCTAGTTTTTGCATGAATGAGCACTTCAAAAGCACACCTCTTAGCATTGCAAATGCGTTTTTCCGGATTTTTTTTCTTTTGTACATTTCTGCTCCTGGAGATTTAGTTCTATCTCTCAGGATATTGGGCTGTTCAGCATTTCTTGGGTTGTGTGAGTCTTTTTTTCCAGCCATTATTTATTTTGTGCAGATGTTATTTAGATCCTAACTAAACCAATGTGTATGGAACATACCTAACATATTGTTTGCTTCAGTGCTTAGGCATTGAGGTTATGGAAAGTGCTATGTAAATGTCCACACAATACAATACATTAATCCCAGATTACGTTTGTTCTGCATGAATATATGGCCGCTTTTCAAATAACTTCAGTTATTTAAAGCGGTTGGTCTAAAATAATTTCTTTTTTCAGCTTTGTTGTTAGTCTGTTAATGTTTAGACAAAACTGACAAGTTAATTACTTCCCCATAGTTGCTAACTAAGGCATGTCAGGCGGAGGGATCTTCTACTGAGATCCCATGTGCGAAACTCCCTTTTCTATGAATTGCTTTTGGCCGCTTGTGGTTTGTTTGTTCCAGCTCACTCTAGCTAGGTAACCAACTGTATTGTTTATTTCACAGTAAGTTCTGTTTGTGCTAGAAAGTGGTGTGCCCCATCGGTCAGTTAATCAATGGTGCGATTGTTTTGTCATGGTATGTAAGCAAGATGAAATCAGCGGCGACTCCCACACTTCTCTGTGAGCAGTTCAAAAAGGAAAAATAAAATTATAATATCGCAGTGTTATTAGCATTTTATTTTTCCGTCCTGGCTCACTTGGTTTACATTTTAGGTGCGAGGCGGGCTGGGCTGTCACATGAGCAGGGAAAGGATTTGTGAGCACTCTCTTAAGTGCGCATGATTGTTGGGCCATCCAAATAGTCATACGCACTTAGCATGTTCTCCACCCGGCTGTATTGCATAGCCTGGGTGAAGAACATGCACAGGTTCCCAGTCCCTGTCTGAGCGCTGAACCACGCCGCTTAGACCAATCACTAGGCTGCTGTCATGCTGGTGACAGCAGCGTCGTGATTGGCTTGTGGAGTCTGGGAGCATGTGTGCTTCCTGCTTCTGGATTCGACCGAAGAGGACTGAGAGGTGGTAGCCGGCCTACTGGTAAGTGTTTTTTTTCCATTCCCCTCGGCCCTCCACCCCAATAAGTAGCAGCCAACACTGGATAAAATGGAGGGATAACTTCTTCCAACAAATGCTGTATTATGTGGTTCTCTGTCTTGGCCCACAGTACTCCTAGCGTTGGTGTCTTTAGGTTCTGAAACAATTTGTCTTGGCATAATAAACATTAGTTTGTGTCAATTACACGTGAATTTCAGGAACACCCACCCTAACACTCGAGTGAATTATGAAAGCATATTGTATATTTATAAGCTTTTCAATGCCATGCACATTGTACACATCTTATAAAATGCACCTTACTGCATGCTCACAAGACTGTAACAGCCTGCCCACTTTCTTTTCCTCGTTTACTCTGGTCAGTTCCATTATCATTCAAGTACTACACTGAGGCAGTTCAGCCTGAGGGCCCATGGAAAGCCTAATTCCTCACTGTAAATTGAAAGTTTAGGTTATTGCCTTTATCGCAAGATTATTCCTGATTTATGTGCTTACTGCAGATTAGTTCCTGTGCCCCAGATATTTTTCTACTAATACCTCTACTGCTCTCAATTAAACGTGATTCAGGGATGAGTTAGGGCTGTGCTGCTAGCATGCAGGCCTTTGCTGGACAAATGCAGTGTGTTCATGGACAGTTAAAAGGAAACAGACTTTGTAGTTTAACCATCATGTATTCTACTCCAATACTTGAGTATCTACACGTGCCTCTCTATTTCGGTTTATGATTGTCATTGTTTACGTTTGAATTATTTTCCTAATAGTGATAATACACCCGTGCTTCAAAAAATCATTAGCTGTAGTCACAAAGGCGATTATGTGTGTGGAGATCTCAACCTAAGCTTGAGTGGAGATCTCAATAATGGAATTTACCATTTCTGTGTGGAGGTCTCGGCCTAGATTTGAATTTAGCAGTCTCCACCGCCTCAGATGAAATGGGGTGGAGACTCCTAAGACCAAATTTACAATGCAACGATTAGTAGCTTTCTGTCAGTTTGTGAGCTCTCACCCATTCGAGCAGGGAGCTCTCTATAAAAACTAATAGGGAAAATGAATAAGGCTAAGTGGAAATGTTTGAGAAATATTCTATATTGAATTTAAAAATATAAAAATACCCTTCCCGTATTCCTCCTCCCCAATGATTTTCACAGTAAGAAAACACAACACACCATTTAAAAAAAGTAACATCTTTAATTATACAGTGAATTAATATTTTGTGATAAAATTATTTTTTATAAATTGTATTCACTATACTGTTAATTCCTCCCTTTACAGTATCAGTTGTAGTGAATATAGGACTAACTTGGTTGAGAGTTATGTTTATCTTATGTTAAATGAATTTCAATGTGTTAGCAGTTATATGAACTGAAAATGTAATTGTTATTGGTTGTCTCCATTGATTTCTTGAAAGTGTATTGCAATATCAATGGTTGGCTATTTGTGCTGCTTTACTTACTCCAATGCTTGTCTGTAATACTTTTGAGGCAGTTTTCCTGTAGTACCACTGTATTGGATGCAGGTTTCCCATATGTGAATTGCAGTTGCCTTACTCATTTTTGGGTTTTTGTATTGGCCTATCACTCCCAAAACTCCTCCTTCAACGTCTCTAAACCCCACCCATATTTCTTACTGTCTTCGCCTTCCCCTTGTTTTCCCACATTTACTATTAAAGCGTATTCCCCATTGGGCAGAGAGCTCAGCACCCTTAGCCAGCGGTGGCTGCTGCAAAACTCAAAGAAAAGGGGGGCGGGGGAAGAGGGGAAATAAGAATATAAAAAAAATACCTGTTCTGCTGCCTACGTTGCTATTTGCCTCAGTGCGCTTCTTCTCTCCTGATAGTGTCCCAGCAATCCCCGGGACACCAGGACAGGCTGCCCAATCAATCCCGGCCATCTCTCTATAGCATGAGCGCAGCACCAGGATTGTTCTGAGCGGCTTGGTTTGCCCCTCAGACAGTGACAAGGAGTCTGTTCTGTTCCTCCAACCTGGCTGTGCAACACAGCTGGGGGTGTAGCAACCACTGTGTGCCTGATGGTTTGGCCGGCCAAACCATGATGGCGTCATGGCCCGCCAAAACTTGGCTGACTACTGGGGAAAGAAAAATGAAATGACAATACATTGGTTTTATTATCATTTTATTTTTCCTATTTATTCAGCGGTGGGTGCTTTTTACGCTATAGCAGAGAAGCTGCTGCTGCCCGTAACAGAGATCTCCGTATAGAAACAATAGGTGGAGAAGAATTGGAGATCAGCAGTTAGAGATTTGTGAACCGCATATTTGAATACTTAAAGTAGTACTACTTTACGTATTTCAAATGGATTTTGGTCACCCCTTTACTCAGTGCTTTGAATTTCAAATCGTGTCCCCCTGCACCTTGGTTCAGTGACATGCTACCTGGGTCAAACAAGCATTGGCACAGCTAATAGGTCTTGCTACTGCAAGAGCTATTGGTTTATTTTATTGTAGCAGTGTTGTACAGCACTGTGGTTGTACAGTATGTTTAACATTGTTTCTAAATTGCTATGAAATAACTATTATACTTTTGGTATTTTTTAATGCATGAGTGATGGTAAGAACTTTGAATTAAAATGTGAAATGGAAGGGAAGTAGCAAAAGGAATACCGGCGTTCTAAAAAAAAAAAAAAAAAAATGGTATGATCAATTTACATTTATTCGATTACATTAATGATCATAAGAGACAATAAAAAACACATGGCAAGCAAAGGATTGAAAATATTTCATCACATCATAAAATTACACAAATACATTCACGATTACCAGACATTAAAAAAATGAGTAGAACACAGGTTCATATTCCTTATAGAATCATAGCGGCCCCCTCCCTAATAGCACATAGTAAGTTGCAGTTAAATATGATATCCGCAAATTTGACAATGACTGTAGATAGATAACAGCTGCTCTGGTGAGGCGGATATTAGCCTGTTTTAAAATAGGTCAAATATAAAACTTCCTCAAAGAAGCATAAAATGTACAAAAAAAACAAAGTGGAACGTCCTTTGCCTTGAGCAGTAATCACAAGGACACACAGATACATTTTTAAAAATAAGAACTCTGAGTGTGCAAGGCCACCTAGAAATCTACAGTACCGTGCCTGTGTATGACCAATAGAAAGGGTATATCCAACACTGCACCTTTTTATGGGGGGTCGGAGGGGCTTACTATAGAGAATGGAATGAGTAGTGGTAGGTAATATGTAAGGTGGGTAATGGGTAGGGTGAAAGTAAATACACATCATGTTTAGTGGAAAGGACTTTTTAATTTAATTGAATTTAAATTGATAGAAATGATTGCGATTATGATGCAAATAAATTAACGTAAACATTGCAAGTGAAGAGAGGCAGGAAGCACATTTTGTTAGCTCAAAAGAAAAAAGAATGCGACTGAGTCTGAGTGTGTAGACCAGGCGAGCAGGTCCCTGAATGTGATAACGTGTGCTTGAGCGAAGAATGAATGCAATTTGTTTTTAAAAGCAGAGAAAACCTGTGTCCTTGAAGCTCATTTGAAAATAAAACTTTCGTTGTAGGCCAGGTGCATTCACGAATATTGTTTGAAGCTGCCTAACTGAACAAATGAAAGGCAGCATTGTTCGAGGTGAAATAAAGTACATTTAAAGCTGAATGTAATTGTTAACCTCTTGGTTGCTTTTTGGACGCCCATAGACTAAAATAAGTGAAGAGTAACATTTTCACGTGTACCTTGCACACATCCCGTGTTTTTGCAAGCACAACTTTTGTTTAAAGCTGTCTTGCTGTGCTGAAAATTAGCATACTACCACGTGTGCTTTTCTTGTCCCAGGCCCTACCGTTAACACCTCCAGTAGGCACGCTGCAAACTCTGCAGAAAGAACTCACTTTGTTTGGGAAGGTCGGAGACCATGTATGTGTAGCGTAAAAGCCTACCAGCCGTCCTACGGAGTCAGAAAAACATTGCTGTTTTATGGACAGGGCGTTAGTGGGAAAACATCTAAGGAAGGTCCCCTTCTTGCGCAGACAACAGAGGGCTTAGGGCTTTTACTCCTCTTCCATTACCAGAGCCAGCCTGCGAGTCTGGGACCGAGTTGGTATCCACCATAGCTTGACCTCCTCCCCATCACCGCTAACACCTATTCGGGGTAAAGCAGAGTTTACCCCGGGTCTCCACCCCACCGCTTTTGCGGCCTGGCAAATGGCAGGCTGCCACTCAGAGGGCCATATGTTTGATGTTGCAGGCCCCTTCCTTTTAAACAGTTTAAAACGGATTATGGGTTAGTTAAGATGGCGTGGCTGCGATACATGCAAATTAGCCACTGGGTCGCCCATCCAGGCATACCCAAGGGAGCACAGCTTCCACTCGCTCCCTTTGAAAAGTAGTTGCTGTCCAAAGACGACAACCGATACATTGTCGCTGAACTATATACTTTCCTAATACACTCTTCTCCTGTGGACTTGTTAAGGGGCAGAAGCGATGGGAGCAGGAGTTGGGGAGGACTCTGATACATTAAGAATAATGGGGGGGAGATCTGCTACAGGGCGAGATATATGGCGCGGAACATCAAAAGCATAGAAACCACTTTTAAGATTGCAACTTCCTGGTACTTAACTCCTGTTAGAATTCACCGAGGCAACCCCAACCGTAGTGTGGACTGCTGGAGGGACTGCGGGACTTACGGGACACTGTTTCACCTTGTTTGAGATTCCCTAAAGCTCACATGGTATTGGGAGGCAGTCCTGGCTGACATTGACAAGTACCTCAACACGCAACTGCCACACTTTCCGATCTACATTGTCCTGGGAGTCCCCAATCCGCTGACTTTGCCACTGAAATCCGGTAGGAGGTGACAAATTGGATTAGCGTTGGGAGCAGCACTTCAAGCCATTCTTTCTCCCCGGGGAACAGAGATGCTCCCGACAAACACACAGCATGGTTGTACACGATGTGGCGTATCTTGGGCATGGAGCGCCTGACTCTGGCAATAACCTCTCAGTTAGGCACCTATCGAGAACTCTGTCACCCGTATATTTAGCTGATCTCAGCTGAATTCTTTGAATTGACATGCCCTAGATACCCAAGTCTACTGTGCTTAACTAAGATAGATGCTAAGACACAAGAGAAGGGAGCAGTGACGCGGAAGTGAGCTACGGGCACCAACACAATTTAGGCATATTATAGTGGATAGAGTAGAACCAGGGAAGGGGGTAAGAGGGATGTGTTAAGAATGTTTGATTGTGTTGTATTTTTTGCCATATAGGACAGCAAGGGGAGGAAAAGCTGCATGCAGCTCCAGTGCCCTATGTAGCATTGTAATAACAAAAGCAATAAAATTAATTTGACCATAAAGCTCTCTAACAAAAAGATTGAAAGGTAACATTGTTCAAGGGGAATAAGGCTTAGGTTGTGGGTGAGGTGCAGTCGCAAATATTGTTTAAAGCTGTCTAACATAACAAATGAAAGACAGCCTTGTCTGAGGTGGAATACAAGTAAATTTAATGATGAATGTAAATGTTAACCTATTAGTAGCTTTTTGAATTACCATTAAGCTAAAATAAGTGAAGGATAACATTTTTCCATGTACCTTTCACACATCCTGTGTTTTTGCAGTCAGCACTATTGTTTAAAGCGGTCTAACATAAGAACTGACAGGCAGTATTGTTTGAGGTTGAACAAAGGTATATAAAAAGCCCTCACAGGCCGTTTCATTTGAGATAAGAAAATGTGTTTCCCATACTACTTTCACTTGCAGTGTGAAAGGGAGGGGGGCTGATTTATTCTGTTTTTTACTTGTCCACATTAACTATATTGCACCTCAATCGCAAGAAATTGTAGTGTCGCCTGGACATGAATAGGTTCCCCAGCTTCAAAGTCCACTACTCTGCACATAAAGAAACCCATAGCATAGCAGGTCGTACCATCTGCAGATAAATGGCCTTTAAAGCTGGGGAACCCATAATAGTCCCGGCGTCGCCAGAACTGCTTGTGATTATGGTGCAAATTAATTAACGTGCTCATCTAAAACAGATACGTGAAATTTAACCCCTAGCATAGCAAGTGAAGAGAACTTTGGAAGCACATGTTCTTATCTCAAAGGAAATGGAATGCAACAGTGTGTAAAACAGGGGAGCATTTCCACGAATGTGATAACTTGTGCTATAGTGTGTAGGGTGCTCCCAAAGGCACGCATTAAATGCATAAACTCAGGCAAATGAAAATAGTTTTTAAAAAACACACTAAGGATGTTGCTTGGATGCAGTTGCAAATAATGGTGAAAGCTAAATAAGCAAGCAGACACAGACAACGCAAGGGCGGGAGGGAGCAGACGACAGAGCCATCTATGAAAGATACACTCTGAGAAGTGGCTCAACAAAAAGAAAGAAATGGCGCCCAAAAGTGAGAGCAGGTGTAAGGACACAATTACCTGGGCCTTGTTCTAGGATAGAGTCACATGCAAGAAGAGGGTATTGCTGATCATAGACCTGACCTTCAGGAGGCAAGCAATTGAAAGTGGTTTTGAAGCCAACATATTGTAAGTAATGGGCGGCCTCCAAGCCCACTAATAGTAAACAACATGTCTCGAAGAAATAGTGTATGCACTGTCTATTTGGGACCTAAAAAGAACTGCAACCAAAGGGCCTGTCGTTAAAACTACCTTGATGAGGATAAAATTAAGTATAAGCTGGCTTTGAGGGATTAGCATAAAGCCTATCGCTCTACATGGGCACCGTTTATTTTGACAAAATCACTTTCTCTTCAAATCGACCTAAAATGCTACTTCAGATTGTTAAATCTTTAACAGATCCTTCCAATCTTTTTCCACCCCCTACGCTTTCGCAGATCCAACTTGATGAATTTGAAATTTTTTTCTGTAAAAAAGTGGATGATATTCATGCCTCTTTTGCTCCTTCCCAAGGAAGAAACAATGTCATCTCTCCTATTTCTTCTACATGCTCTCTGAGGAGCTTCACCCCTATTGAGCAGCCTTTTTTTATTTGTCTGTTGAAATTTGTTAAGTCTGGTTCACCACTTGATCCTCCATTAACTGCATTTTTTAGCAATCTTTTTCCCCGGCTCTTTTCCACTTTGATTAATATCAATTCTTCTTTATCGGAGGGCTTAGTTCCTAAGGCATGGACACATCCTATGGTGATACCCTTACTGAAGAAACCCGACCTTGACATCTTTAACTGGACCAATTTGTGACCCATTTCGCCGTTATTTGCAAAAAGTTTTCAAAAAAGCATGTTAATCGACAATTTTTGCCCTTTTTGGAAACCAATTGTCTCCTTCATTCATTGTAGTCAGGATTCGGGGCTGGTTTTGGTATGAAAACCACTTTTTGGGTGTCACTGAACAGCTTAGGCTGCAGCTTGATAGGGGTGGTACTACTGCTCTCATTCTGTTAGATCTAAGTGTGGCTTTCGATCCTGTCTCTCACCTGGTGCTTCTTCAAAGGCGGGATGATTTGAGCATGGCCATGGCTCAGTTACGTTCTTTTTTGCAGGACATCTCCTTCTAAGTCTGTGCTAAATCACATTACTCCAGCTCATACATTCCAGTTTTGGGGGGGAGGGGGACAGGGCTCTTCCTTGAGCCCTACCTTGTTTAATATCGAAATGTGGCCTTTGGCAGACATAGTGGAAGATTTCAGTCTTACGCTGTTTTCCTAAGCAAATGATGCCCAAATCATTGCATCTTTATTTCCCAATTAAGATTGTAGCTCAGCTACTTTTAACTTCTGCCTTACTAATGTGGCAACTTGGATGAACAGTAATTCCCTAAAGTTAAATGGGAACAAGTCTGAAATCGTATTGGTCAGTAATCCACCACAACTTTGAGACACACACTGTTGGCTGGGCGATCTGGGGACTGTTCCTACCTCTGCTTGGTTAGTTAAGAACTTGGACCTCTGGTTAGACTGCAAGCTTACGATTGATGAGCAAATCAGCAGGTAGCCTCGTCTTGTTTCGGCGTCCTGAGGTGGCTAAGAAAAATTCTTTGGCTCTTTCCGGTTTCAGCCCAAAGGACGGTGGTATAGGCCCTGATCATTTCAAGGCTAACTGTGGTGACATTCTCTAAAACTGCACCTTGCGACAACAAGTCATTCAGAATATGGCAGCTCAGTCTCTCAATTTTGTCAGGACCTTCATTGGCTCCCAATTGGCAAGCGAGTCCAATTTAAGGCATTGTGCTATATGTTTAAAGACTGGTCTATTTCTGGACCACTTTACCTTAGGTCAGTGGTGTCACCAGATCATCCCAATCGGTCGCTCTGTTCTAGCAATTTGAACTTTGCAGTTGTCCCTAGGTTTTACAAGGCAGGCAGGTGGTTGCTCCTTCTCTTATCTGGGCAAAAAATTGTGGAATCCTCTGACTGCCTCTCTTAGGTCCTGTAAACCTTTGGTTAAGTTTAAGAAACTTCTGAAGACGTGGCTTTGCTAATGTTTCTACTTCAGTCCCTTCTGTTGTGCCAGTGCAGCAAAAACCCTTTTGGGGTAGCTATGCGCTTTATAAATCAACTTAATAATAATATTTAAAGTCACACATTCAGTACCTAAACACACAGTGTCTGTGATAGTATGTTGACCTATGAAAATTTTAGAATCCCATTATTTGAATCTTAAGATGTTCCAATATATTGTTAGCTCGGATATTCAAAACTTAAGGTGGCTGTGCCCCTTCTTACTTTACAGTTTATTGTTAATCATGGTTTCAGGTACATTAATTGGAAAGGAATTGTAACATGGTGACCACGAAGAATTCCATAAACAAATGAGTGTACTCTCTAGCAACACTGAATCTTAAAATTTTGCATTGTTGTAGAATTCTGCCTCTCACGCTATGAAGAGTAGTTGCCAGCTGCATACTTGAAACTGATCCGAACCATAAATAATTTCTTCCCATAGCAAGCAACTCCAAGAATCTGTATATGATAGATGTATGTTCGTGTTATCTTTGTCCTCGGTGTCCGAGTTCTTTCTTAGAGGGATTCTGGTCCACAGTCCGGTTCATGGCACCTAGGCAAGGCATTTTGCTTGGAAGGACTTCAGATTCTACCCTTAGTTGTGCCCTGGAGGGACTGAGAAGTTTTTGGGTGTGTGCTGTTTAGGTCTGGCTACTGACAGCTTCAGAACCATTTGGCAGACACTATGTCATCTATTCTTCAAAAAGGTACAAGAGATAGAGTGAACTTTGTGTCATCCTCCTTCAGCTGCTGGCCAACCCCGTTGATTAGCAAATTCAAAGTGGTTGAATATGATGCAGATTATGTACTGACATTAAATATGAACATTATTTTAAAAAAAGTGCAATTCTAAACTCGGCTCCTTGAATTTATATATGACACCAACATGCTTAGTCACTGCATGGAACTAAGGGGCAATAAATACAATATTAAATAAAATAATTCCATTCTGAAAAAGAATCAAGATTTCCATCATATGAGATGCATTGATTATCTCCAAAGATGCTAGCTGAAGCAGAATAAGACACATCAAACACGGGGTACTGGAGAAAGTCTAGATGATGATCAGATACAGAGCAGGGCAGTGTGAAATTGCAACTTTGCATGCTCCATGATGTGCAAAGATAGACCAGTAAAAAACGCAAAAGGGCTGATTAGAGAGTATAAATGATAGGTAGTGGTAGTAGTACGGCAGAGTGGCTCGTTTAGAAAAGGTGGTCAGTGAATGATGTAAGTGGGTGCAGTAAGGCTAAGAGGTCGGGTGGGAAGACTGGATGAAAGAAGTATGAACGGGTCCTTACGGAGACAGCAGAGCAGTGGGTGGTGGAGTAGACTGGCAGAAAGAGTCTTCAGCAGTTGTACTTTGGCGATGAAGAAATAAGGAAAATGCAAGAGCACAAAGTAGCAGACCATGGACCACCACAAGATTCAGGAAATATGAAAGCCCACTTAACGCTCCCATCACAGCTATAAAACCCGACAACAAATCTATAATGAGTAATAAGCTATTTCAACAGAGACAAATTAAGGGATAAAGGCCAGAACCTCCTTTTTAAGGATCTCCTTAAGAGGAGAAGTCCGCAATGGCCTGCAAAGTGAAGGGAAATGAGTTCCATGTAGCAACAGATCCAGAATAGTGGCAGCTACTTCTAGCTCGACAGACCTAAAAAAGAAGATAGATGACAGAAGACAGGACAAATACTATCAAAAGCGAGTGAAAACAGACCCGCGTCTATTCAGAAACGATTGGCCATCGAGGAAGAAGCTGACATGGAACACCAAAACGAGAAACAAACCACTGAGGGAGAAAGAAAAGAATGTACCACCGCATTCTAGGAGGTAATACAGCCATTTTGAAAACAGATGGAAAGCAAGACAGAAGGAAAATAAAGACCTGAAGTGGAGGAGGGAGATGGCGAGACACATAGACGGAGGAGTTGAGGTTCCTTGGGTCTCCTGCCAGTTAAGACTGTAGTCCCACCGTTGCTCCAGTACAAGCTGTGGCACAGGCAAGCGAAGGGTCTAAGGTCGAGAGGGAGGAGGTGGGGGAAGAGATAGAAATAAAAATACAAAGGCTACAGCTCTGAAATATAGCGCTTGAAACACTGATAACGCTGTAATCAATGTATACCCCAAAAGAAAAAGGAGCAAGGGAGCAAACGCTCCTAAATCCATGCAACCGAGACAGGCCAATATAGTGCTACATGATAGGTTAACCCTTGAAAATAAACTCATCGTACACCAAACAGAAACAAAATATATTGCGCCCAAAAGAACTTGTCATAATGAAGAGTAGAACTAATAATAAAGACGTTGGAAAAGAAAAGGACACACATTTCTCAAACTCTACATATGGAGCCCAATGTATATAAAGAAAGAAACAGGGTGAATACGCCCGAAAAGACAAAGAAACAAATAAAGAAACGAGTCATAAGAAAAGAAACCTTTGAAAGTATTGTTGTTTTTAAATTTTTTCCAAATTCTTATGTATACTCATATATGTTCTCACTGAGGGATATGATGCTGGAGTAACAAACCGTGTCAGGAACACTGAAAAAATGGAATTCATTTTGAACTTTCAGTAGAAGTTAAGAAACAAGCAAAATAAACAAATTGAGAGTTTCTTTTTTCAAGCTGCCAATTTGTTGTGTAATTCATCCCACTCTCCTCAACTGCATAAATGTATTTATTTATACATGTGTTTTTTCTTAAGCATTATGTGCAGTTTTTTTTTTTATTCCTTCAAAATTGGTAACCCCCAGAAATTCATTTAGCTTGTGAGAGGGGAAAATAGGCTACAAAACCCCTCTCAAACGTTATTACTTCCCAAGAAAAAACATTTGATAGATCAATGAGAAAATGCATCAGTATTATTTATTAATTACACACAATATATATTGTTATAAAATACTGAAACATGTAATCATGGATATATACTTTCATAAAGTCGTTCCAATGTTATTATTTAAATATGTTCGACTCGCAACTTGATCTCCTTAAATTCTTTGCACTCAGAATCTCACTTTTACTCTTCTCTCTAATTAAAATTGACTTTCCTGGAGAAAACAAACTTATTCCTCCAAACATGGTCCATTGTTCATACCTTGGTTTTCTAGTATGCAGTTGGTCTGTATTCCGTGAAGCTAAAATCAATGGAGGGACAGCACATATTTATGTGGTTTTCTTAAAATGATGGCCACCTACTTCAGACCAATGTCCAAATTACATGCTTTAAACAAAAGGGGGATTTTCAGGTCTTTTCCATCTTTCAGAGGAAAATGTTCATAGTTGTTATGGATAACGTAGGTGGCCTCCTCTTTATGGATCTGGAACCACTAAATGCAGACACTTAACTGGAACAAACACTAAGAACGGCTCAGTTTCTACCACACCTCAGTGGCACAATCCTGTTAAACAATAGAGTTATCGAAGAGACGTATTTCATAGAGGGCCCACTTGGATTTCTTATACGGTATGTCCGATCGCACCCAGGTCTAGTTGCTCTTGAAGTCTACAGTCTTACTGTGGTTTAATCATCCATATCCCTATCAGCATGAAACCAGAATATGCTTTTGTGAGACTGTACTCACACCTGTAGTTGATTGGATTCATATGTGTATAGTACCGACATTTATAAGTGCTAAGCCACAGCTGGCCCTTTTACAGCTCTGGCAGACTTGCTGATAAATGGACATGATGCTCCTCTGAAGAAGTTTTTATGAGATGTCAAAAATGTAAGTCCGCTTTGATGATGATCACCTATTGTGAATTTATTTTAATCTAACATGAAAATATTGGAGTTTTGTGGGGAAGAAATTAGAAAAACTGACTTGTTATTCACTACTTTGTCATAAGCACATAATCCTGGAGAGGAACTGTCTCGCAGGCGCAGATCTGACTTGTTTTCCTTTGTCCTCTGCTGTGACACATACTGCTTAATTTGTGGAAACAGATGGAACCCAAAGTTTCCATTAGGAGCCGGATACCAGTACTGCCAAATGTTAGGGTTGCCAAATACCAATACTGCCTGGTCTGGAGTCCACTTTCTGCCTCTCCGACTTGTTCTACTTATTTTGCTCTTTTCTTGCACTTGGTCGATGTGTAATGACTAAAACTAATACATGGCTCCCAAAAATGAGTTCCAATACAGCTGCCTGCTGGCAAAATTACACACTGATGACGTTGCAGTAATGCAATCTAAGCATGGCTCTAAGTCTTAAAGGCGTGTATGTCTTTTCACAAATGCATTGTCATATAAGCTTACCTTACTGGCTTGCAAACGCAGTATTTTTCACTGCTAAGTGCTTATGTGACATTTGCCTTGGAACGGTTTCACCAGCCTATTAAAACTGCTTTATGCCAAAGTAAACTAAGTATTGCTTTGTTATCCTTATTGACTTATTCATTTTTTAAAACCATCTGTGTAATTTAAATGAAGGCTTCTGGTCCTAAGTTCCTATTTCATCTTGGCAATGAAAATGTTTCCTAGTGAATTCCAAAGTAAATGTTTCACTTCCTTAAGTCATTGTTTCACCTCTTCTGTGCAAACCTGGTTTTTCCAAAGCTTCGGGCCATGCCAAGTCCTACATGAGCAGTATAAATACATGTCCTTCGTTGAGCGAGTTCAAGAAAAAGGCCATTCTTGAAGAATAATTTAGGATTATTTTACCTTGAAAAAGCAGGACCTGTCTTGAGTATTACAGCACTTTTTGTTCTTTTATGGAATATTTCAGCAAGAAAATGTGTTTGATATACTATAACCGCCCTTTTTTGGTCCAAGACTATCAGACATCACAGCTGTCTGGTTTGCTAAAAACATCTTGGGTACATTTAGAAAGCTTCCCTGGGAATGTATTCCGGCCATTGCTTCCCATTGGCTTTGTGGTTTGTAATTCACATTTTCTGGTTTTCTAATCGCTGGTTTTATTTGTTTTAATCTTCACAGCATGATTTTGGCCCTCGCAAGGAGCAGTGCCTTTTCACACTACCTCTCCTATCATTCTTCCACAAGAACTCCTTTCTGTTACCAGGCCTGCAAATCTTATTCTTATCTTGTCACATTTGCTGTGCATTCAAAGACCGAGGTCAAATGTCAGGCTCTGTCTTCGAGGTAGCTTGTTGTTTCCTTTTCTTTCTCTGATTTCAAATTGAAAGGATTTATGTGACAATCTTGCTGAATACTGGGGGTAGGATAGGTTTTTCTTTCTAGCACAAAACATTTAAATGCACTGTGCAAGTATTTCAGAATATATCAGAATTAAGGAAGGCACAAATGAAGTACACTTTTCATTAAATCTGAAGTGTGTTGGAAACAAATATGATCAAAACAAATCAATACACTAGGTGATACCAGTTCCATATATTGTAATTTCTGGACCGTATAGTTTTATTTTAAAATGTCTATTCAAATGTAATGGCCATTTCACTTGAAAATATGTTGTCTGTAATGATGTGTGCTACCAAACATGCACACTCTACTCTTCTCTAATCCACACCACTGTACTCTACTCTGCACCATTCTCCTCCACTCTACGCCACTGCACTCTGCACTACTTCACTCTTCGCCTCTTTATTCTGCACCATTCTACTCTATGCCAATGCACTCTACACCACTCTACTGTATACCATTGCACTTTTTGACACTGCACTCTACACCACTCCAGTTTAGGCCACCCTACTCTGTCACTCTGCAACACTACACTCTACGCCTCTGCATTCTGAGTCAATACTCTCTACTTTGACCCACTGAACTCTATGCCTTTGCACTCTACGCCAATCCACTGTACACTACTCTAATCTACTTTTTCAACTGCACTCTATGCCGCTGCTCTCTACACCACTTCACTCTACTCCACTTCACTCTACTCCACTTCACTCTACTCCTAAACAATGTATTCTACATTACTGCATTTTATGCCACTCTATTCCATGCCACTGCACTATATGCCACTCTACTCCACTGCACTCTGAAAAGCTGCTCTCTATGTCACTGAACTCTGCTCTGCACCACTGCCCTTTTTCTGCATGACTGCACTCGACACCAATGCACTCTACAAAACTCTACTCTGCAGCACTGCACTCTCCACCACCGAACTCTATTCCTCTCTGTACCACTGCACTCTCTACCAATGTACTCTACACTGCATCACTGTACTCTTCTCCACTGCACTCTGCACCACTCTCTTCCACTGTGCTCTCTTCCACTGTGCTCTCTTCCACTGTGCTCTCTTCCACTGTGCTCTCTTCCACTGTGCTCTCTTCCACTGTGCTCTCTTCCACTGTGCTCTCTTCCACTGTGCTCTCTCCCACTGTGCTCTCTTCCACTGTGCTCTCTTCCACTGTGCTCTCTTCACTGTGCTCTCTTCCACTGTGCTCTCTTCCACTGCGCTCTCTTCCACTGCGCTCTCTTCCACTGCGCTCTCTTCCAATGCACTCTGCTCTGTGCCACTTTATGCCACTGAACTCTACTCTGCACCCCTTCATTCTACTATGCACCACTCTTATCTTCTTATGGTTCCAATTATTATATTGTACAAACGCACGCACACACACAGTTATATTTAGGTCATACTTTATTTAGGAAGCGCTTTTGTTGTTTTGCTAATAACCTATCACTCTAATCGACAGCAGCAGGGCTAAATACCATGGGAGATTGCTTTCAAATGGGGACGTTAATCCCCAGAGCTGACCTTATGTCGCAAACTGATTTCCCACGAGGACAATTTCTGACTTACTATTTTCTGACCAGGACGTTTGGGGCCTTGTGGGGCAGTAACGCACAGGAACCACAAACACTCGGGGTACTCTAGATGCTGATAACTTTACGGGTGGCTAGACATTTGATCAAATGACTATATGGGGCACTACTAGATTCATTTAAGAAACCACTGGACCACATCCATAGCAAATGGGATGAGATTATAGGGAGAGAGTTAACGGACAAAGAATGGAGCCGGGCATTGGGAAACCCTAGGCGGGTATCCAAAAATGTCAACTTTAAGGCGATACAGTTCAATTATGTGCACGTTATACCTGACGCCCCATAAACTGAACTTCATAAGAGGCAATGTAACGTAGTGTTGCCCAAGATGCGGATTGGTTGATGTGAGGTTTGCTCACAAGACTTGGGAATGTGTAAACCTGAGAGAATTCTAGGAGAAGGTGCTGC